>NW_024749328.1:0-50000 GCF_018991925.1 Homarus americanus
TTGGTGGACTAAAATATAAATCCACCAAATTACAGCCAATAGGAGAACAGAGCCTCCACTCAGCACAACACCCCAACTTATGTTTTCCTGTTGGTTATTTATTCTCTTTTCATTGTTGAGGTCTGCGATGATACTGGAAATGTGATGGGCGGTGTATTTATTTTACGTCATATCTCTCAGAGATCTAAATACGAGGTGCAAAAACAACTGTACTAGTGGGCTCTTGTACTAGTGGTGGCGGCCCTCCCAAGAACGGTGGCACTCCCAGGGGCTCTCCCAGGGACAGCAACGCTCTCAGGGGCCCTCCCACAGACGGCGGCACTCCCAGGGGCCGTGCCAGGGCCGATGGCGCTCCCAGGAGCCTTGCCAGGGGCACTGGCACCCTCAGGGAATCTCCCTAGGACAGCCGCACTCCCAGAGACCCTCCCAAGGACGGTGGCACTCCCAGGGTGCGTGCCAGGGTCAGTGGCCCCCCTAGGGGACCCTGCCAGGGGCGCTGGCGTACCCAGGCCTCTCCCAGGGACAGCGGAGACGTCCAGCAATCCCTTACTTACCTGTGATTGGTGGACTAAAATATAAATCCACCAAATTACAGCCAATAGGAGAACAGAGCCTCTACTCAGCACAACACCCCAACTTATGTTTTCCTCTTGCTTATTTATTCTCTTTTTCATTGATGAGGTCTGCGATGATACTGGAAATGTGATGAGCGGTGTATTTATTTTACGTCATATCTCTCAGAGATCTAAATAGGAGGTGCAAAAACAACTGTACTAGTGGTGGCGGCCCTCCCAAGAACGGTGGCGCTCCCAGGGGCTCTCCCAGGGACAGCAACGCTCTCAGGGGCCCTCCCACAGACGGCGGCACTCCCAGGGGCCGTGCCAGGGCCGATGGCGCTCCCAGTAGCCTTGCCAGGGGCATTGGCACCCTCAGGGAATCTCCCTAGGACAGCCGCACTCCCAGAGACCCTCCCAAGGACGGTGGCACTCCCAGGGTGCGTGCCAGGGTCAGTGGCGCCCCCAGGGGACCCTGCCAGGGGCGCTGGCGTACCCAGGCCTCTCCCAGGGACAGCGGAGACGTCCAGCAATCCCTTACTTACCTGTGATTGGTGGACTAAAATATAAATCCACCAAATTACAGCCAATAGGAGAACAGAGCCTCCACTCAGCACAACACCCCAACTTATGTTTTCCTGTTGGTTATTTATTCTCTTTTTCATTGTTGAGGTCTGCGATGATACTGGAAATGTGATGGGCGGTGTATTTATTTTACGTCATATCTCTCAGAGATCTAAATACGAGGTGCAAAAACAACTGTACTAGTGGGCTCTTGTACTAGTGGTGGCGGCCCTCCCAAGAACGGTGGCGCTCCCAGGGGCTCTCCCAGGGACAGCAACGCTCTCAGGGGCCCTCCCACAGACGGCGGCACTCCCAGGGGCCGTGCCAGGGCCGATGTCGCTCCCAGGAGCCTTGCCAGGGGCACTGGCACCCTCAGGGAATCTCCCTAGGACAGCCGCACTCCCAGAGACCTTCCCAAGGACGGGGGCACTCCCAGTGTGCGTGCCAGGGTCAGTGGCGCCCCCAGGGGACCCTGCCAGGGGCGCTGGCGTACCCAGGCCTCTCCCAGGGACAGCGGAGACGTCCAGCAATCCCTTACTTACCTGTGATTGGTGGACTAAAATATAAATCCACCAAATTACAGCCAATAGGAGAACAGAGCCTCCACTCAGCACAACACCCCAACTTATGTTGGTTATTTATTCTCTTTTTCATTGTTGAGGTCTGCGATGATACTGGAAATGTGATGGGCGGTGTATTTATTTTACGTCATATCTCTCAGAGATCTAAATACGAGGTGCAAAAACAACTGTACTGGTGGGCTCTTGTACTAGTGGTGGCGGCCCTCCCAAGAACGGTGGCGCTCCCAGGGGCTCTCCCAGGGACAGCAACGCTCTCAGGGGCCCTCCCACAGACGGCGGCACTCCCAGGGGCCGTGCCAGGGCCGATGGCGCTCCCAGGAGCCTTGCCAGGGGCACTGGCACCCTCAGGGAATCTCCCTAGGACAGCCGCACTCCCAGAGACCCTCCCAAGGAATGTGGCACTCCCAGGGTGCGTGCCAGGGTCAGTGGAGCTCCCAGAGGACCCTGCCAGGGGCGCTGGCGTACCCAGGCCTCTCCCAGGGACAGCGGAGACGTCCAGCAATCCCTTACTTACCTGTGATTGGTGGACTAAAATATAAATCCACCAAATTACAGCCAATAGGAGAACAGAGCCTCCACTCAGCACAACACCCCAACTTTTGTTTTCCTGTTGGTTATTTATTCTCATTTTCATTGTTGAGGTCTGCGATGATACTGGAAATGTGATGGGCGGTGTATTTATTTTACGTCATATCTCTCAGAGATCTAAATACGAGGTGCAAAAACAACTGTACTAGTGGTGGCGGCACTCCAGGGCCGTGCCAGGGAGCCGATGGCACTCCCAGGAGCCTTGCCAGGGCCACTGGCACCCGCAAGAATCTCCCTAGGACAGCCGCCTCCCAGAGACCCTCCCAAGGACAATTGGCACTCCCAGGGTGCGTGCCAGGGTCGAAGTGCGCCCCCGGGGACCCTGCCAGGGGCGCTAAAGTACCCAGGCCTCTCCCGAGGGACAGCGGAGACGTCCAGCAATCCCTTACTTACCTGTGATTGGTGGACTAAAATATAAATCCGCAAATTACAGCCAATAGGAGAACAGAGCCTCCACTCAGCACAACACCCAACTTATGTTTCCTGTTGGTTATTTATTCTCTTTTTTCATTGTTGAGGGTCTCTTGATGATACTGGAAATGTGATGGGGGTGTATTTATTTTCACGTCATATCTCTCAGAGATCTAAATGCGAGGTGCAAAAACAACTGTACTAGTGGGCTCTTGCTTGGTGGTGGCGGCCCTCCAGAACGGTGGCGCTCGGGGGCTCTCCAGGGACAACAATGCTCTCAAGGGGCCCTCTCACAGACAGTGGCACTCCCAGGAACCCGTGCCAGGGCCGATAAGCGCTCCCAGGAGCCTTGCCAGGGGCACTGGCACCCCTCAAGGGCTCTCCCTAGGACAGCCGCACTCCCAGGAGACCACCTCCCAAGGCGGGTGGCACTCCCAGGGTGCGTGCCAGGGGTCAGTGGCGCCCCCAGGGGACCCTGCCAGGGGCGCTGGCGTGCAGGCCTCAGGGACAGCAGGAGACGTCCAGCAATCTCTGCCTGTGATTGGTGGACTAAATATAAATCCACCAAATTACAGCCAATAGGAGACAGAGCCTCCACTCAGCACAACACCCCAACTTATGTTTTCCTGTTGGATATTTATTCTCCTTTTTCATTGTTGGGGTCTCACGATGATACTGGAAATGTGATGGGCGGTGTATTTATTTAACGTCTATCTCTCAGAGTTCTAGATAGTGCAAAAACAACTGTACTAGTGGGCTCCCTAGGATGATGGCGCTCCCTGGGGCTCTCCCGGGACAGCAACGCTCTTGGGGCCCTCCCAGGACGGTGGCACTCCCAGGGGCCGTGGAGGACTGATGGCGCCGCCAGGCATGCCAGGGCGCTGGCACCCTCAGGAGATCTCCTAGGACAGCCGCCTCTCAGAGACACTCCCATGGACGGTGGCGCTCCCATGGGCTCTCCCAGGGACAGCAGTGCTTCTCGGGGAACTCCCCAAAGACCCTGAGCACTTCTAGGGGCCATGCCAAGGCCGATGGCGCCCCAGGAGCCCTGCCAGGTGGGCTGGCACCGTCAGGGGATCTCTTGGACAGCCGCACTCCCAGAGACCATCCCAAGGACGTTGGCGCTCCCAGTGCGTGCCAGGGTCAGTGGCGCCCCCAGGGAACCATGTCAGGGGCGCTGGCGCTACCAGGCCTCCCAGGGACAGCGGAGACGTCCAGCAATCCCTTACTTAACTGTGATTGGTGGACTAAAATATAAACCCACAAATTACAGCCAATAGGAAAACAGAGCCTCCAGTCAGCACAACACCCCAACTTATGTTTTCCTGTTTGATATTTATTCTCCTTTTCATTATTGTTGAGGTCTGTTATGATACTGGAAATGTGATGGGCGTTGTCTATAATAAGGAGTAGATAAAATACAGTAGATAAGGTAGACAAGAGTACAGTATAGTAGATCAAGCAGAGTGGATGATGGTATACATATATATCTAATTTTCAACAAGAGACAGAGTTCCATTTCAATATATATATGTATATATATATATATATATATATATATATATATATATATATATATATATATACATATATATATATATATATATATATATATATATATATATATATATATATATATATATATATATATATATATATATATATATATATATATATATATATATATATATATATATATATATATATATATATATATATATATATATATATATATATATATATATATATATATATATATATATATATATATATATATATATATATATATATATATATATATATATATATATATATATATATATATATATATATATATATATATATATACATATATATATATATATATATATATATATATATATATATATATATATATATATATATATATATATATAAACCCCCATCTCTTACTGTACAAGTGTTGTGATAAGTACCATGGTAAATGTGACCATCCGTCTCCCTCTTCTCATGTTCGTTCACGAAACTTTTCGGGTTTCCGCCCTGGGTTTACTGCTTACTCTCAGCATGCAGGCCAGAGTTAAGTTTTCTCTTCCTAACTCTTTTATTATTGATCTCAGTACCAGGCTCAGCCTTTCCAGGCGAACTTTAGCGAGGCTGCTAGTCTTAGTGATCCTTCCGGTCTTACTAGCAATCTAGTTATGTTGGGATCATCAGTATGGGTTAAAAATAAAACAATTTTACACTTTGATTTTATTACAAAATATTCTTTGGATATGTATGGTGATAAACAGTTATTTAAATAACAAATGTTTTTTATATTTATACAATTTTTTTAAACATTGTACATGTTTAGTTTATTTTCCCTTTTGATCAATCCATAATAAACCTGAGAATTTTCGTGGGATTTTCATCTTCATCATATCGCAAAACACAATTTATTTGGGCTATTTTAATTTTGCCTGAAAAGGTAATCAGATTTCTTTCCTAAAAGTTAATTACTATACATAGGTAACCATGTATATGCTGAATTCCTGATAACCACATAGGAACCAAGAAAACACAAAATTCCCAAGCGCTTTTATGTTTTCTTGTTACCTATTTAGTTATCAGCTCATACATGGATCATATGCACCTGCGGTGATTTATTTGCATAGGTAACCAATTAATGTTGCAATATTATAACAAATTCAATAATTGGAATATAATGGGTGTGTACAAAGGTCTAAAAATAGTTTTACAAGTCCAAATCTTTGGTGTATGAGTATGCAATTGACTTAGTCTCAGCTGGTTTAAATTGAGTAAATGGCAAGAAATCTTATATACAATAAATATCTGTTTTGTTTAATTGTCTAACTACAAACTATTTATGATTGTTTCAAAGATGAGCAATGCTCAGTACTATTTAACTTTATACAAAACTTTTGTTTAACATAAATCCTGCAGCTATGAGGGAGCTTCAATTTTATTTTAACGCAGATCATGTAATATGACATTTTGATCTTTTGCAGGCCTATCTGAATAAAAATGGCAGGCCTGGCTAGATTATGTTGCCAAAATAGGTATTTATTTTTCACACACATGAGAGCCTCCCAGTCTCTTCTCAGCTTTTGTGATGTACAAATTTCGCCCTTTGGCTTGAGTCACTTCATGATGTGTTTCTGCCCCCAACTCCATGTCTAGTATCTTGATTATTTAGTGTAGTAAAAATTATAGCTAATAATATAAACACAGTAAACCCACAAAGATCCGGACTAATAGGGGAGACCACCTGTCCGAAAAAGCCGATTGTCTGAATCTTACGGCAAACAATAAATAATGATTTGAGAAACACCAAAAATACAGTAATGTAGTTCCACTTACCCTAAGCAGTGGATAGATGAGTTTATGTTGCCATGATCGTATAGAGGGGACTGAGTACAAACTATTCTGAGTCAGAGGAGCAGGGATGCCCCTTGGTTTGGTTTGGCTGGGAGACAGGTAAACTAAAGGGTCCCTTTGTAAACATGTACAAAAATGGCTTAATTTGAAATTTTCCTTACATGACACTACTTGTGTACATGCAAACATTATATGTTATTATAAGTACCAGTATGTTGTAGGTCATTGTTATCTACACTATGTACAGGAAATAAAAAAAAATTATAGAAATTTGGCCCGACAAAATATCTTGTGTATAAATTACATGTCTACAATTAATAATGGTGAATAGAGTCAAGGTTCAGAGAATATCAGTCAAAAATCAAAAGAATATTGCAAATTCATTGTCTGCAATTTTACCTACATGTCTGAGTCTTCAAGGTTAATGTCTTAATTACATGGCAAGGCATCATGAATCTACATAAAATGAGTTTGTAGTTTTATGTGGAGTTATTATAACCTTGGTAAAGTACCATGTTTATATAATAAACTAGGGTGTCAATATAATGACTGACTTAAAATGACTAATTAAATTGTAAAATCATGAACTAGGTTCTACATAAATTCATAATAAAATTATGAAAAAGAGGACCCAGTTTTAAAAGACAAAAGCCAGCTTTTCATTACTTTGGTAGGGGAATCACCACCAGGTCTAACACATAGTGAATTGTAATACCTTAACTCTTTATTTATATCCACTACTATTATGGACTCGGGCAAGCTTCTAGTTTACACTACATTGTTCTGACCATTTAGATTTAATGAAATTTCAGAAGTAACACTAACATAACGCAAAACACTGAATTGGTTTTAAAAAGTTACTGGTATGGTGATGTCCATTAAATACATCACTAATTAACTCTTTCCTTATGAATATAATGTAAAGCAAAATGATACTTTGAAAGAAATGGTGCTAAAATTATTGCTGTAAGTCTTGATTAATCTTTAAACAGCAGCCACCATCAGTGGACATTTCATGTTCCTTGCATTCCATTTATGTGAGGGGGGAGAGGGACTCCTTAGCTGCTATTTAGTGGTTAATGACCATTGTATATATACTTCATATTAGGTATAAAATGAAAATGATTAGCAAATGGTAAAATAAGTAAAGTTTGGAGGAAGAAATATCCTTTCAAAAAAATAAAAAAGTAATGTTTCTCCCGAGTCAGACCTACATTACGATACTCAGATCTCTTAATTTGTGACTGATAAGATCTCCATAGCAACCACGAGGTATGAAAATCTTTTAAAATACAAGTTGTGAGCCAATAAAACTGACCTTATTGGCTTATGGAAGATTAAACAGGCTTAAAAGTGGTTGTTAACTCTTGTGCCATGCCTTTCAGGTCTTGTTTTGGCCCCACAGCACGAATAATCCTCACACACTCAGGACCAAAACCAATAGCATTTATGGCATTTTTAGCAAGAACATCAAGAGACTGAGGTTTTCTGTTAAGGAGAGGTTCAGTCTCCATAGCAACTTTGTCCTTGTCATTACTGACTTGAGAAATATATTCTACTGGGCTTGTGTCTGCCTCAGTACTAATACAATCATTTTGATTTTGCACTCTAAATGTCTTTTCGTTATGAACTTGCTCCATCATGATGTTATCACTTTCCATTGACTCATCTTCACTGGATAACAGTCCTTCATCTTCATTCATGTTTTTGGCATTGCATTCATTTTCTCTTGGGGATGCTAATTTATTCTGAGGCTTAATAAATCCTGTTTGATTGATGTTATTACTATTGGTCCTCCCTACTGTACATGTTGAAAATTTACGGTTATTATCTGGACCAGGTGTGACTGTGATTTCACCTCCACTACCACCATTACTAATTAAACTTGCTAGTGATCTGACCTGGTTCATACAGGCACTGCTGTCACTTCCTCTTCGCACAGTTGCCATTACATAACTCTCACTACCAATGTTGCTGTAGATTGTCTGTATATCTTCTGTCTTGTTTAGAATATCATTAATATGGGATGACATAATCTGGTTACTGTTGCAGGTCTTATTATTTCTTTGAGAAATTGACACGGTCTGGCCTGTTCCTTGTGTTCCTCCTCCAATAATTACAGGCACTTGAGGCAGTAACTGAGGTACAGCATACACAGACTCAAATTTCTGATTCTGCAAACAAAAATAGGAGGAAATTAGCAAGAAGTTTCCTTATGGGATATTGATACTTTTCATTCAGAGGAGGATGTAGGGCATCATGGATGGATGTTATTACAGGTGCTCCTCTACTTACGAACAAGTTACGTTCCTGAGGCTTGTTTGTAAGTCCAACTTTACTCTTGTAGATACCAAACATATTGTAAAAAATTAAAAGATTATGGATATTTTGTACAGCTATACCCTTTAATACAGCCTTAAAACCTGACTCATTCTTCTTCTCTTAGGTAATGTTTATTCTATCTGGGATTTTCTTCAAAATAATCCAGTCTCATCCACATTAAACACCTGTTCTGGCAGGTAACCCCCTTCAGTAATGATGTTTGCATCTCTGAAAGTTTGTAAGTTGAACGTTCTTAAGTAGAGGAGCACCTGTACTTTCTGTGAAACTCCCTAAGTAGTAGTTATTAGTAGCGATATCTCTGTTAGCTGGAACAATTGGTGCAGAGCACTTCCGGGAACGAGAGATTTCCGGGTATTAAGACAACTCTCTCAAAACCGGAAAAAAATCCCTCATCCCCGGAATTTTCCTTGTAATGGAAAGATGTTCTCGGAAGTTCTAGAAATTGCGCATTACATCACCTCTCGAACCTGGAAAAATCCCCAGAATTTTCTCAAAATTTCTGAAAAATGCACCTGATTTTCCTGTCAATCCCAGAAAAAAAACCCATCCCCAGAATTTTCTGGAAATTTCCAGGTACTGGGAAAATTTTAGCATAATTTTCCAGAACATGTGCCCCTTGGAAAATTGTTCTCAAAGTCGGAATTTCCTGGAAAATTCCGGCTTTGGAAACTATTTTTGGAGAAATAAAAAAATTGGCTATCGGGGAGTTAGGGTTAAGAGGGATTCCAGCTAACGGACATATTACTGTACCTTTTAATCACATGAAATGCTGGGATACAGAAATATAATGTTTAATAGTTGAATGAAGGAATTTGTAGGCGTAACTATCATATATAGTGGGGTATGCTATAACGAACGGATCCTACTACGAATATTCCTATAACGAACGGGTTTACCTATAAAATTGAGAATTATAACGAACGAAACTCCTACAACGAACATTATTTAAATTTTTTTTTTTTAATAATTTATTGCTTTTTATTACAAGTATTAATGATATTCTTTATTTCAGGGGTTTAGATGCATATTTATGCACTTTTTTACAATTTTATATTATATTTTTCAGTGTTAAGTGGTTGTATTTGGGGGCCTGGAACGGATTAATCCTATAACGAACGAATGCTATAACGAACAAGGTTCTAGAACCAATTAGATTCGTTATAGCATACCCCACTGTACAAGCATTCCCTGATCTAGGAAAGGATCCTTTCCTGCAAAACCTTTCATAAATCAAGTCACATTTTCCCATACCTCCATTATAAAAGTAAATTTTACACTTCTATTGGAAAAACAAATTCCCGAGAGTCTTAAATGCAACAACACACAATGTATATAAACTTATAATAAATAGAGTAAGTAAAATACATTCAAGATCCTAAAAGTATTTTACAACAATCGAATATCATACAGTACAGTATACCTGTTGACGGGCTGAGAGTGGAACATAATGGCGTCTTGGAGACATGGTCCTACTGGATGGTACACCAGTAGTGTCCTGTTGACTCATGTCTGAAGCTGGGATTCTGTTGAAATACAAATGGTTAGTCACTGGTTTGTTAGAATACAAATAGCTAGGTACTGGTGTGTTAAACTGTAAGTTACCAAGCGAGATGTTGGATTACCAATACAGGTAGCCCCCAATTTATGAAACTTTAGTTTATGGACCTGATGAGTTTATAAAAACAACATTTTAAAAGCAAAAACTTTATTATGGTTCCCAGGATTGCTCTGTGAAGCAGTGGCAATATGCTGACTCAAGATACCGACTATGGGAATGCTGATGTGATTAGTATCCCAGAGTTTGATATAAAGTTGAACAAAATATGTTCAAAGCATTAATATTATTTCTAAATAATAATGAAAAACTAAAATAATACTCCCACCCTTCCTTTTTTACTACCAGTGTGTTGGAATATTAATGTATATAATATTGGTCAGTGGGGTCAGTAGGGTGTTGGAACATGAGTGGCTAACCAGTGGAATTCAATTACTTATTGTAATGCTTTATTCCTTAATCATCTACTCACTACTGCTTCTTATATATTTTTCTATTTTACTCAGTTTGGCTACAAGATCTATTTCAATCCACAGACCTTGTAAGTTGATCTGAACCACATGCAGCATTGTTAGGCCAGGGATATGTTGCAAGAACCCAATCTAGAGGGTCAGTCCAGGTGTCCAGCATGCCAGAATTTGTAGATGCTGATGCCCGGACGGTTGTTTTGATGCAAGGAACCAGCCGGGTGTTCCAAACCTCGGTGAACCATGCCTGAGTTTCTTCTTGTCCAAGGGGGCAATCCATCAGTAAACCTGGGCCAATGCCAACCTCATGTGATCCACAGTGACCAGACAGCACAGTGTTGAGGTGAAGCCATAGACGGGTTAACCATTCAGCGAGGTGGTGGGCGTCTGGGAGTCTAGTATTAGCGGCTACCTCAGCAGCAACAACCCTGTGGCGTAGCACTCGACCCAATAAACCTCTCACTGGTTCCTGTTGGGTGCTAAGTGAAGCCCATCTGAAAAATATAATAAATCAGTTGCAAACAAATTTTTTTTAAATTTTCCACATTAAAATAAAAATGTCTTGGGGTATGGAAATCCATATTACGTAATTAAGGTAGACAATTAGGTAATTAGAACATAGGACAAGGTACTTATGTTGCATAATTAGTTCAAACCTTAACGTTTCATCATCACAATACAGTATAATAATCTTCTATTCACCTAACTTGGTCACATAATTTAAGCAACTACTGAAATTACTTCAACCACCACTTTAGATTTTCATTTGTGGATATCTACTTGCAGTAAAGTACCTGGGTTCAGTAAAACAATGATGAAACTAGCTAAACAAAGGACTATACTTGTATCTAGGATTGTCATGGGTTGGTTGGTCCTACAAAGTAACCCTACTGCCTTTGTTTGTTTACTCGAGATAGCATGCCCAGCGAGGCATGACTCCAACACCGTTCCATTAGTGGGTATGTGAGCCATCTATCGGGCGGGGGCTGAGACAGTGTTGCTTTGTTCATAAACGTCTCACTCGCCCCCAAACCCACATTTTAGCCAGTAGGCTTTAGACCATGGTTTAGTAAAGACCTCCTGCTCCACACCATCAGGACTGTAAGTGCTACGATTGTGTGTGTGCAAATCCCCAAGATTGTTGTTAAGTCTAGCAACTAAGTTAATATCTCCTGCAAGAAAAAGTTATTATTGTTGAAGGCCTGTTTGCTACAAGAGCACTCCAGGCCAGCCTAGTAAATTTAACGGTTAATTCTCCAGGTTGACAAACCCTTCCTTATAAATTTACGATATTGTGCGTGAATGTGAATGACTGACCTGTCCATACAAATTATAAGTGCAGTGTACGGAGTTGTGTCAAATAAATGTAAGTGCAATTATCTGCCCGTCCGTATCTATGATCCTTACCTTACGATTACTAAAGGTAACAACTGATTGGTTAAGACAAGGTATAATAAATAACTTAGATGGATGTTGGAAATTAATGGAATTCATTCATAAGTGTACAACACACCGAATACCTTAAGTTGAGTGAAATTCAACGTAGTGATACACCATAATCTCCTGGGTGAGTAACCAGTGTGAAGATATCAGAACTCTACGGTAAGAAATCCACATCCCTGCATTTATAATAGTGACAATGATTTAGTTATCATATAAGAACTAAAAAGTATACTCGCCTAAAGTTGCAATGAATGTGCAGACGCGTGGAGAGAGCCGCCGTGGGGCAGCAGGTCGCAATGATGGCTGGGCCAGTGTGGACAGTGACTGGGAGACAACGCTGCAGGGTCTCTACCACACCACCTGCCAGGCACATAAATGATAATGAAATAAGCAGAAACATCTGATGTTAAAGGTGACTAAAATGGTGGAGTGGTTTAATTATGCTGCTTATAAGAATCCCTCATGATTATGTCCATTAACATGTGGAGAGTTGAACTGACAGATGATTATAATATATATAAGTGGAAAGTCAGGACAACTCTCCACACAGCAACTTTGCCCGAATGCAGATGTTAGCTGTTCCAGGTTCTTTTAAAATAAAGTGTGAATAACAACTGTGTATATTCCCTTGCAAATTAGACTGGCTAACAAGCCAGGCACTATATGAGAATGCAGCACCATGAGATACCTGGTAAATGCATTACCCCTAAATTAAGATACAATATTCTCAAAAAAAAAAATAAAATAAAAAAATAAGTCCAGAGAATAACAATATCTGGGACAGTAAAAGTTTTACAAAAAGGTGAAGCTCTATCATAAAGGAGAAATGTGGGAAAGTTAATGAAAAAATATTTAAGTACAACACCGGTACAGTATTTCTTTTAACTCTTGTGGATTTAAAAGGATTCTAGGACTACTTGTACATTGATGGTGGATGCACCAAGATACAATCACCATTAACTTAAGAGTGTGACCTGTCCTATAGTGCACCCATTAAAAAGATTAAAAAACAAATAAAATAGAAAGACCAAGAAAAAAAAAAGAGTAGACTACAGCTATCTCAAGGACATATCTAATTTTGTTCATGTATTACAATTTTTTTATTTTTTTTGACACAGTCAACTTCAGGTCAAATTTGTTGTTGAGTAAAACAAAAGGCAGTTAACTGTCAACTCACCAGCTGTATGAAGATCATCGAGAATAATAACAGCAGGCAGGTTCTGGATGTTGTCTGTGGTGATGGAAGAGGCCGAGACACTGTTACAGGTAGAGGCAGAGGAAAGAGAGGAAGCTGAACGACCAGAAGTAAGGCCACGTGGCCACATGCTTGACAGCAGCTGACACAGTTCCAGGGTGTTTGTACCATTGACTCTGTGAAAAGATCAAATATAACACAATCACCTAAATATTTTAATAAACCACTGTCAATTTAAAAAAATAAATTAAGGAGGGTTGCAGCTTTGAGAAAAGAAGAGAAACAGTATTAATATTGTAATATTGTGTGAATTCCTCTACAGAGGCAATCTTCCCAGTCCCACCTACATCACCTCTCTTGTTTTTGAGGTTTCTGGCCCCTTCACCTTTTGGTTATTATGGTCACCTCCTGTCACCACATAAAAGTATCTCAGTTTGCTCTGAAGTACCAAGAGCAAGGCTGTCAGATCTCATGATGTGTGTGTCAAACACACATTAAAACTTGTTAATCCATTCAATGCAACTGGTCTGAATTTTGTGAGCACCTTCAGTATAACATTTTTGTCACAATGGGTTACCATTATAGAAAGTCCACAGTCAACTGCCAAAGGCAGATCCTTCCATTTGTAGAATGCCCATAATGAATGGGTTGTACTATTGTAGTACAGTAAAAAAAATCCATAATCTGAAATAATAGGGGCTCTAGCCCTTACAAATTTTAGGGACACCTCCCGAGGGAAAAGCAAACAAAACCTCACTTTTTCATTATCTGCCCCAATCAAAATTTAAACACTTCTTAGTACAGCACAGTACTCTTGAACAAGTTGATTATGGATCTGTTTTCTGCAATTTGATATCTGTATAATTACCTGTACCTGTCTAAATGACATCTCAAAATTTTTATTTACAGTACTTATTTACAATGTGGCGGGTGGTCGCATCCCATGGCAACATTTGCATCATACACTGTATTTGTAAATATTTCACATAATTTAAAATTTAGACCACACACACACACACAAAGTAGTAACCAAAAAAAGTATTTACAATTTCTCTTTATATATAACAAGCAAGGTAACTCACTTGAATATTTTGATGGCATCTTCACTCAATTCTCGACCCGAATTCACAACAAAGAACTGTGCCAGGGTGCGAGCTAGTGACGTCTTCCCTGCCGCCGGAGGTCCAGCAAGAACCAGGCGGCGGTGCTCTACCAAGAGACTAGCCAGGCGCTTGAGAGAGGTAGCTGGTGTAACACTAGTGAAGGAGGCAGCTGATACACTGCCAATAGTCTCTCCATCCTTCTTATGATGTCCGCCCTGATGAAGACATATACAGACAAGTAATGAAAAAGTTGTTGGACTAACTTTTCTCCTCTTCTCCCACTTTTGTATGGGGTGAAATCAAGTTGTACAGAAATCTCAAAGAAAGGAAGAAAATGGTGAAAGACAACAAGAAAAAACATCAAGAAAGAGCTTATAAAACATGTACTGTACTAAACAATTCTCCAGCCAAATTTGAACATACGAGACGTATACGACAGCAAGGGCGCAACTCTGAATATCTCAACTCGGTTCAGTTTTCAGGCTGTACTGCATGTTTTCTGTCCTTCATTTTCTTATGGGGATTGTACAGTGCTGGAGGTGTACTGTACGTATCCACGTTGCCTGACATCATCATCTAATAGAGGAATGCTAGGGATAAGGACTGACACAGAATATGGGAAACCGAACAATTCAGCATAAACGGCCTTGCTATTCTAAACACCTCATGTACAGCACAGGGTACTTAAAATACTATAGAATATAATTTACAATATGTCAGTACTTTACCTTGAGCCACACATGGAGGGCATCAACATCACCAACACAATACCCATAAGGCAATAGCTCAGGGCGGGGAAGATCAGAAGAACGTACCACATCTTCCACTCGATAACAGAGAACAGAGTCGGGGTCTAATCCAAGTGCAGAGACTGGATCCACCCTATTCCAATAATCCTTGTTGGGAAGAGAGGCAACGTGAGGTTATCATTCTACAGCCAGTGTCTTCCCTAATACATATTGATGGACAACTATTATTCTGGAGGTGAGCAATAAAGTTAACAAGTGAGGAAACAGTACTGAATGTTATGATTATATTTGTTTACCTTTAGTGAGTTGCTCATCAATGTGTCAAGTTCTTCCCAAGTTGTCTTAGACTCCACATTAATGTTGCCAATGTGAGTAGAGTTGTTGGGATCGAGGGCAACAGCAGCAGCATTATGAATCGATGTCAAGTCGGGCTGATTCACCACGACCACTTTTACACGACGGCCTTCTTCTCGGGGTGATGTGTTACCTCCTAAGGGAAATTTTCAATGGTCTGCTCACTCCACAAAGGTCATGTAAGATTTCTAATACAAATGTAATCACTAAAGAAAATCCTGTCAAGTTTCCCTGAAGCTAAATTTAAAAAATGGATACAAGGGGGTCCCCGAGTTACAAACGTCCGCCGATACACGCGGGGTCCCATAAGGTCAGTTATTTTAAGCATCCGACATAGGTACAACTGGTTCGTAGTATTAACTTACAAGAACTAGTTTGCGTGGCGTAACGGCAAGGCGGAGCGATGGATGGGAAGTAATGCGTCACCCAGCCATGTGCCTTGGGGGAGTGTCAGTGCGCCTAACCCTCAGCCCAGCAATGTGTGTGATCAAGTGCAAACTGTTGTTTTACGCTTATTAACTCTATTTTTCTGCCCTGATCATGGCTCCCAAATGCAAGTGATAGTAGTGCATCCAGGAAAAGGAAAACTATAACAATGGAAGTGAAAGTTGATGCAATTAAACGCTCTGAAAAAGGCAAAACGCCCTCAGTCATTGGTAAAGCATTGGGCTTCAGTCGGCCAACAATCGGAATAATTTTGAAAGACAAACATTAAATTTTTGATCACGTAAAAGGATCTACACCAATGGACTCAACTGTGATAACAAAACAAAGAAGTAGACTGTTAACTGAAATGAAAAGGGTTAGTGATATGGGTGGAAGATCAGCCAGCCCCAGGTTTCAGTGTAAGTGTTTAAGTGCTAAACTTTAATTTTTACTTTCCTTTACTGTATTTTGTCATTCAATTTCTTCTTTTCTCTTAAATTAAGTGATTCAAGATGCATAAAAGGACTTAGGCTATGATATAGTGCATATAGAGTATGTGTTCCGATTTAATACATTTCCGACTTAACTATGTCCTCAGGAACGGAACCTGTTCATCATATAAAAAACAAGAAGGAACAGCGATAACATAACGTAATTCATCATTTAACATTCAAAACAAAAACAGATGAAAAAATACTAGTTCTGTTAGTTCATTTTAGCAGATGACAATGGGAACTTACCATTAACACTGGCATGAGAAAGGGTAAGAGATGTGAATGTGTTCGTCAGTGGGGTTAGGAGAGAGTCAGCCGCAGCTCCACACTGTCCCCGAACCAGAGACACCAACCGCCCATTCTCCTCCCTCAAACCAGTCACCTCTGCCTATATTATATATGGACATTATTTCACACACTGCTTCAAAGAATACCTATTACTGTACACAAACTGTTGTTAATACTGTACAGGTGTTCTTCTACTTACCAACATTTAACTTATAAACTTTCAGAGATAAAAACAGATCTGTTCACATGTCCAATTGACTATTCATACATTAATTGACTCTACTGTACATATTAAAACACTGTTAAAAGCTGGTAAGATACACTGTATAATGTGCTCATTTACTGGGGTACAGCTGTATTGTACACCAAAGAAATATTACTTCAATATATTAACACTAGCTATGCACATCTTATCAATTCAACCCTGGAATATTTAAAATTGGAAATGTTACTGAAGCAGTGCACAACATATTAAGAGGCAGTGACTTACTTGGAGTCTTGCAATTGTGTCAGCCTGGGCCTGCAACTGGTGCTGGGCAGACAGGACCTCCAGCCGGCAATCTGTCAAAACTCGCTCTTTTTCCGTAGCCTCTTGCCTCAGTTGGGCCAGTAGTTCACTCTCCTTCAAAGCACCCCTGATAACAAGGAACCATAGGATTAGAGATTTTAACACTTCCTCACACGACTCTCTCTCCATATAGTCCGTTACATGGGGGTTTCACATCTAATAAACCCTCAATACAACAGACTTTCATCTCAATATAGTTTGATAGAATTTTCCACACTGAATACAATAAGAGAGAACACAGCTGTACTACAAGGTTACAACAGCCACACAACAACCTCTTTAGTATATAACACACACCAGTTATTATCAACAAATTTAATAATTTAATAATCTTGTCCTATTATATTTAAAAGAATGGAATCATCCCTAATTTATTTCTTGGCACTGTAAACTTTATGAACAGGGCAATCAATATTTGCTATTTAAGGCGTGACATCAAAGAAAAGATGATCAACCAGCTGTGAGAACCTTAAGTTTGTGAGACAATTATCTGTCCAAGTTTTGTGTTACATTGAGGGTCTTTTGTATACTGAAAAAATTCACAATACAAATAATCATTTATTGTGCTATGTTAACGAGCTTACTGTTGCTTTTGTTGCTTCAGAAGTGATTGTTTCCTCTGTAATGTTCCCAGTATTTGGTTGCGCTGTTGCTGCTGTACCAACACGGACTGTGATGATGGAGGCGGTGGAGGCAAGTGTCTCACAGCAGCATTGACAGTGTGGTGCAGTGGTAACTCTTGTGGAATTTCATCGGGATTTCCTTCTCCCGTCTGTTTACTTCGTTTCCTCCCGTGTCTCCCAAACGCTCTTCGGAAGGAACTCCTCAGCTGAAAATTGATAAGCTCATGTTCTTGGTGCCGTAAGAAGTCGCGGAGTCTATTTACAATTATTCTCAAAGATGCCACAAAGTTTTCACAACACCTACAGGTCAAGAATTTGTTAGTATTTAATATTTTACAAACCTCTTTTTATACATACAAAGGCTAGAGTTTTGTACAACATAAGCAAATCATTCAAGTTAATAAAATCTTGAAGCTTGAAGCTCCTTACCCAGCTTCTCTTTTTAAGCTTAGCTTGGTTGGGGGGGTTAAGGCTATCCGACTGTGTGTGACTAAGGTTATGGGGGTTGTAGTGTGGCGTGTGTGTGGCACTAAGCGACCGGGACCCTAGCGAGGCGTAAGATGACAGGGAAGCTCCACTGACTGTAGAGGTGACGCTCGACACACTGTCGCACGATAACTGGCGCTCCATGCCGAAGTATCCTGAGAGAAAGACTCGTTAGTTAAAAACACTAAAACTTTCATCTCACTCTTGTAAGCCTTTTTTTCTATTATGGTACAAGGTGACCAGAAACAGCCTCTCAACAGATATACTCCATTATGATGTACAGTACAGTACCTCTTCTAAAAATAATGCCCCAAAATTTAAATATTTGGGTTATAAGAGTGTTCTACAGTAAAACCTCCATACTGTATAATGGACTTTCTTCTCTATATACAGTACAGTCCGTTAAATAGAGATTTCACGATGATAATTCTTGAAATGAACATCTTTGGGTGGTTACGGAATGACCTCAGTGACTCAGGGAAGCAACACTGATGAAACAAGGACACATCTTACTCCCAGTTTTGGCTCTTTGCTCTGAGTATTGACTCTACCATACCTCTAACCATCAACCTTACTTTCACTAACTAAACTTTACCCTATACATGACTACAAGTTTCTTTTCTTTATCTTTACCTGTTGCCCCTTACCTCTCACTATCTTCCCTCACTCACTCCACAGTAAGTCTATGATGGAAGCATCATCTTTATGACAACCAAACAAAAATGTTCAGTTCTTCAGCAGCATCATGTGATACCGAGATGTTTACTAAATGACATAAAGTAAAGGTATGAGGGAAAATTTCTATTGAGAGAATATGTACTTACTGTTTGTATAAGCATATGTAAATAAAGTAATATTTAAAGAAACTCTAGTGTGCACTTTATGGATAATATGCCAGTCAAGACTTCATTAGTAAAAGATTTTTGGCAAATACGGCAAAAGAAAGTGAGCAGAAAATTGGCAACAAAGGTGAACCAGACATATTTTAATTAAAAAAAAAAATTTAAACTTAGTAAATTAGGACAAAGCAGGAAGTGTTATCAGTGTAGGTAAGATCAGGCTGGATACATTGAGTTCGTAATGGGACAGCTTAGTTATGGTGCAGAGCAAGTGTTACTACAGTAGATGATTGTTAGTACAGTATATACACAATTGGTTTAAATTTCCCCAAAAGCAAATTTTTTACAGAATTTGCATTACTGTACTTTGTAATTATCCTCACACAAACATATACGGGTACATAACGTGTGCATGTGTGTGCTTGTGTTGGAGAAAACTAACTAAATCACCCAGCTAAAAATACTACATTCAATGGTAATACTGAATACCTATATAGTACACCCCAGATCACTGTAACCACAATAATACGGAACAATGATGCTCCTTTAAATAACAATACCTTATATGTGCTGCAAACCTGAGTTATATGTACATAATACTGTATCTGCCCTACACATACTGTACTGTACAACATAAATGCCTTAAATGTACTGTAAACCATATCTACTCTCCTTGTACACAACACTGGTCAAAATGCACAATGAATGGGCCCTACATGTGCTGCATGATGCATCTGCCCTCCATACACTCCATGTTTGCTCTACCTAACTAACTGCACAGAAGTAGGAATTCATGTTTTAATTCCAGCAAGATCAAAACTCTGAATTAATTGTAAATGGTACAACGTATTCACACTACTACATCAAGAACAGTCACCACAACACAGTCTCACCATAGTATTAGGTCAGCCTCCAAACTGTCATACAAGAAAGTTTAGTGTCTCACTTGAAAGAACTCGGGTACAGTACTTTATATTGTATTAGCAACAAAATCACAAAAGTCTTCAAATGGATTACATTATACAGTAAAGGATCATTTTTGTACAGTATATGAGAGCCCTAAGTGATTACTGCATTATATTTGAAACCGTGCAATAAGCAGGAACCAAAAAATCATGAGGAATAAAGTACTGTATAATCATTGTGAAGAATAATGTTCTTTGCAATGATCTAGAACACAAAATTTGCCCTGTATAGATTAAATAAATAACATACAGTATTAACTCTCACATTCAAGCCTCTACATATAATGCATCAGGATAAAAAGATAATAAGAATTAAACCATCTCACCTGAGTTGACGGACTGACACACAGCAGAACTTTGTTGACGCAAGACTGCAGCTGTTTTTCTCAACTCTGCAGCTTCTGTCTCCTGTTCAACATATTTATAATTTTTCGAGTTATAAGATTTGTTTTGTCATACACATTACTTATCAAACACTACCATACACTGAGCTTATCAAACACTACCATACACTGAGCTTATCAAACATTGCCACACACACACACTATCATACACTGAGCTTATCAAACATTGCCACACACACACACACACTACCATACACTGCGCTTATCAAACATTGCCACACACACACACACTATCATACACTGAGCTTATCAAACATTGCCACACACACACACACACTTACACTGGTTGCCACACACACACACACACACACTACATGCACTGCCTTTATCAAACACACACACACACACACACACATCTCATACACTGCGCTTTATCAAACACACACACACACACACACACACTATCATACACTGAGCTTATCAAACATTGCACACACACACACACACTACCATACACTGAGCTTATCAAACATTGCACACACACACACACTACATACACGCATTGCCACACACACACACACACACTACCACACACTGCGCTTATCAAACATTGCCACACACACACACACTACCATACACTGCGCTTATCAAACATTGCCACACACACACACACACACTACCATACACTGCGCTTATCAAACATTGCCACACACACACACACACTACCATACACTGCGCTTATCAAACATTGCCACACACACACTACCATACACTGCGCTTATCAAACATTGCCACACATACACACACTGTAGAGTATTGATCAGACACAAAAAAAAAATTTTCGAGTTAAAAAAGCATTGCATTGCCAGACACCAAATGTTTACCAAAAATTCTTGCTTGCCCCTCCAGCTTCCGCTAACTTGTGAATTGATCCATCTTATTCATCCACACTGCCACAGTTTTATATTTGGAACTTCAAAAAATATCAGTCCACCCTCCAGCTCTAGCTACTGTACAGCCTCTATAGCTCCTCAACTTAGAGAGCTTATTAAGGGAATAAAGAAATATAACTGGAAATGCCAAGGACAAAATGAGCTACGAGGTCAAGGGAAAATTACTATACCTGTATTTACACTAACACAGCCAACACGTTATTTGTCTACCCTTAAATGACGTCATATAAATAAAGGTCTATCGTATTACACTAAAAGCCGACATGTTTTATGCCATTTTCCACAACATGTTGGGTGGCTGTAGCTGAGGGCAAGCTCAGTGCACACATACCATATCATACCACATCACACAGTACAGTAATACTCAACCAATCTTTCCAGCCACAGGATTATTCTTAGGGGTTGAAAATTCACTACTGTTCAGGTATTACCAAACACTAACAATTCTACAATGGTACTCAAACAAAACATACAAGCCATCATCTCTCCTTAACTAAGTGAAACAGGCAACGTAACTTACTGAACAGTACTATAAAACTGTAAATAATGAAGAGAAATCACGCCCTCAATTCATGCCACACACAACAATATACCAAATAATTATGATGCTCAAATTCTTCATATCTATGGACTAGACTCAGCATAAAGCTCGACTCTCATATATCTCCTGTGAATCATCTTCCAACATTCCTCTCAAACTTGTCTCCCAAATCCCCACTTGTCCAGGTTTCCTTTCTATATGTATCACGCCATCTGTACAGTTATTAGTAATTAACGAAATTCCATGCGTCATTATTGCTTCATCATATTTAATTTTCTGATGCACACACCATGTTTATTATACCTAGCAATTTTTAGTTACAGGTCCTACACTGCCTATGACTGAGGCTGACAAGTCCAGTTTACTAATTCTGAAGAAAGAAGCTGCCATGCTAACATATATAAACACATAGTGTACAGTAGTTAAGTCCCCAATAATTTCCTACCTTAAGATCTGGAGAAGAAGCAAGACGTTCTAATTTGTCAGTCACGCTGCTCATCGTCTGCTCCAGGGCACTCACCATACTGGCCTGTCAATACAAAGACAAGATCACATAAAATTTGGGTCTCCTTATTTGTATAGATAGGAGTAAATTCAAAAAGTACCAACATAATAAAATATGAAGAATGTTCCATACAGGTATAGTAATCTACTTTACAACTTGGCATCTATTATATCACTACCTTCACCTTTCAAACTACATTAATTTTTGCCACAAACCTGAGAAAATGCGGGACAAGAGCGATATTTTGATCGTCTTGTTGCCACCTCCCACCACGGCAGCTGTGAACGATCTCTTCTGGTTATTGGCACTGCCCCTGGTGTCTCTGCTATGCCTCTCTCCTCCCAGAGTGGCTCCATGGCCCAGGCACGTCCTCCTGTATTGCAACAGCCATGGTGGCAGGCAGTTGTTCGAGTTTCACTTGTCACCGAAGGAGTACTGCGGGCACGACCCCTCTTGCCACCTCCAGACCGTATCGTGGCAAATCCATCGTGAACAGCTCGTCCACCTATATATAGCAACAAAACTTCATTAACATCCAAGGAAGAAAATGTGGAATTGATCCTGAGATACTATTTCTTAACTAACCACACTGGAAGCCTGTGCTGTTCAACCTATTAACTGTACTGGGCTGCACTTCGTTCTTCCAGGAAGCATTATTCATACGGACTGCTGGAAGGCTTATAATGGTTTGAGTGATCTCGGTTACTCACATTTGACTGTTAACCACAGTGATAACTTTGTGAATCCAGAAAATGGCATCCACACCCAACATACTGAACACTCGTGGAAACATATTAAAAGTTAGGTGTTGTGTTCCGGCATCAGGAAGGAGCACTATAATAAATATTTGGCTCGATATTTATTTAAATCTGATTTAAAAAATCAAGAAACCATCCTCCACCACAGTAGCAGGTAAGCTAAAAAAAAAAAAAAAAGCTTGGTTAGTTTTTGTGTGTGTGTTGTATGGTGTGTGTTACTGAAACCCAACAGCCATTTTGGTGCAAATTTGCTGTTTCTGTTACAAATGATTTTTTTTCTTCAAAAACCTCTCATTCGCACCAGAAATTAAGGTCAGGTTTGAGTAAAACACACCATAACACAACGAGGACAGCCAATGGACGAATATTTACCCAGTATTTTTTTTTAACAGGAGAAAACAGATAATAGGAGGGTTGCAATTCTTCCACTTATTTCTCTCTATTCATTGGGTAAAAACAAGCTTTCTTCAACAGAAAATCCCCCAAATTGGCTCCTTCCTATGAGTCTGACGTCTGAATTATTACTCCTCCCTGAAGGACAACCAATATCATTTACCCTGTACCTACCCCTTGCACATACTTAATTATACCTGTCCGTGTTGTGTACACTACAGTATTTAAACATATACAAGTAGTAATAAATGGCTGAGAGCTGCAGTTGCATAATACAACTGGATACAATTCTGAGCAGAATACCCACTGTGAAGTTGTCACGGTGTTGAACTCTCCCATGGACGAGGTGTTTGAACTGAATTGTATTTCAAGATTAGATAGTATTATCATCATATATAGAGGTCATAGAATTGAGTAGTTACATAAAAATAATAGTATGGACATTCAAATCAATAAACGCAGGTCCCCTTTCAATTTCACCGCTAACTGATCTTGTTAACCACAACAGAAAGATATTGACTGACCTGGACTCCCATTGTTCCTGACACAGCCATTGATCAATCCTCCGTTAACCGCGAGCGTGGGGACCTGGGGAAGACCTTGGCTGGTGGGAGTGGTGGTACTGTTGGGGAGGTGACCATTGGGCAGGTGACCATTGTGGTTGTGAAAGCCATTATGGATGATGGGCAGGCGAGGGCCGCGGGGTAAAGTGGCGTACCCCAGCTCCGTCATGCCCACATCTGACCCCACCTGTTGATCCATCACAATAAAGGTTTATTTACAAAGCAACATCACAGATACTAAAACTTTAAAAAAATCTATAATAACTATACACAAACTAAATGCTTTCTTAAACTTCTGATGCATTAAATTATAATAGCAAATAGGAGAATTAAAAATCTCTGAAAATTAATAAAGCTGTCAACAGCCACCGACAAAACTTGGGTCCGACTAATTACCCAAATGTAGCCGGAATGAAGTCAAATAATGGTCCTACATGAATAAATCAGACTGCCAATCACTTCTCGACTAGTATTTGGTGTCAGAAAGTCACAAAAAATTGGAAAACTTACTTTAATCTGAGTTAATAGATCAAGTGCATGTACCTAACCTAACCTAACACAACACAACTCAGATTAAATTAAGTTTACCAATTTTTTGTGACTTTGTGACACCAAATACTAGTCGAGAAGTGATTAGCAGTCCGATTTATTCATGTAGGACCATTATTGGACTTCATTCCGGCTATATTTGGCTACGTTTGGGTAATTAGTCGGACCGACAAAATTTTATTCAGCAGCTATGAAAATTTCAATAAAAACCGATTAAAATAAAAATTATCCAATCATTCTAAACGATACTCACACCTGTTAACTAATCAATTACTATATACAGTAAGCTTATGTATATCTAAAAAATGAGAGCAAAAACACTACATCCTGCTGCATAACGTTAATAAAACCAGGATATTAACTTAGGATAAATTCAAACTACTATACATAATTAAAAATACACAAGAGTTCTTAAGGACACGATTTTACCCAACAGCTGTTAAACTTGGCATCAGACCTATGGTATATATGACTCCATCTCGACCCTAGTTGGATACATTTCCTGGGTCTGGTAGTGATGCGTCACGACCACCATCAGTGTACATGGACCGGCCCAGCCATTTTCGTGTCGCATCTTGTCTCCTGATGTCATCTCTTCAACTAGTTTAAAAAGCAGTCACACCACACAGAACAATTCCAGTCCGCTCTGTTACAGGGAGATGGCGTGACGTGTTCCAAGATGGGATTGTCTGGTTAGCAAGTCAACGTCATGTTCTGTTTTTCTTTGGGGTAAACTTTTTTTTTTTATTTGGGGTAAACTAGGAGATGTACACAGGCGGGTGTACCCTGACAATGTGACCTATACTTACGTTACACTTGCCTAGTACAGTAAGGAATTTACGAATGAGTCCAAGGCGTGTCACATTTCACAGGCAGGTTGAGGTGGGATATTCAACACAGCTCCCAATGGTTATATATTACATTTTGCTGGTTTCAATGTCATCTCAAGGGATCATTGTGGTACCCGGACGGTTCAAAAGATCACTATGGTCACTTAAGCCTTGGCAGTCCCCCCCCACAAAAACCACTACCCCGACCGGATTAACTGGAGTAATGTCTTTCCCAGCCAGTCTAGTGTTACACCCAGGTAATCAGCACGCTGGCCAGATACTCTCTCATTCTGGCCTCCCTTCACCTGCCCTTCTCATATTGTTTAGTTAAGTTTAAAACATATATAAACTAATACCAACCTAGCCTGAGTTACGTACTACCTAATAAGACAAATGTGTAAGTTAATTGTCCAATCACTTAGATACAATTTTTGACTAAAGATTTACATATCATTTAATATAAACAAATAGCCTTAAACCAGGATACCAATATCCCAAAAATATTTAAGATAAAATTCTACAAGAGTTACCTTAATGCTGAGCCCTTTACACCCTTTTAACTACATACAATATATGTTTAGCACAACCTACGGACACCGTCTTATACTAGACGGTTAAACCTTCAAAAATATGTATTTAACTTATTAAAAATACAGGTTAATTTGTTAGTCTTCGAAACCCGACGTGTGCTGGAAACAGTTTTTGCTGGCTATTCTCCGCAATGAAATAGTTCTTGTGTGAGCAGTGAACCAGAACAGAAAAATGAGGTTTATGTTTCACCCACGATAAACCAACACGCTTCTACCATCAACAGACCCTCACACCATGTTATTATTTATAGGTAAAATTATTATCACCTGTTATCATGATTATAATTGTTTTCATTATTGCTACTAAGTTTCTAACACCCTGTACTCATGTCAATAATATAAAATAGAAGTACAGCACCGGATAGTCGTAGAATTTTGATGTTGTCTATGAGTTTATGTAAGATATGAAGACAAAGTTCAATGCATCCATCTAGTAAAGCATTACAGAGAATTGTCCGGTGGCACATTTCAGGTGATACTGTAGTATTTGTGACTTTATATATTGGCGGTACGAATTTATCCAGATGGGTATGTTCTTGCGAGATTTTGACACGTGTACGGGAGGGAGGAAGTAAGGACAAAGGGTGTAATTACTCCTCATAGCTGCAAGATGATCCCGGGGTCACTAGCAACCGCAAAATTATAGAAACGTGACGCTTGGGTGTGACTGTATGCACCTTGTAGCCTAGTGAGATTCCTCGTCTTTCCTGTGAACAGTCGTAGACTTTCATTTTCTTTAGTTCTTGTTTCATTCTTCTCTCTGCCGTTTCTTTGTTTAATGTTCTTTTTATAAATTCGTTTGTCATCTTATTTCCTCCCAGTTTTTGTTCTTCCATCTTTAATTCATCTGATGACATCTTTCTCTTTTTAGTATTCTCAAAAATTTTCGGCTCGTTTGTTTTCTTTCTTCTTTCAATTAATCTCCGTGTGTTTCCATTTATTCTTTCTCAGTATTATTTTGTATCCATTTTCATTCATCTTTACAACTCTCCTTTTACTATTCATTTTTATATTTGTTTTCTTTAGTGACCACGTTAGGTCAGGTTTCTAGTTCCAGAAATCAATTATCAATCCCCTCGGTTAATACGCATAACTTATTACTAAAAAAAATGAAACATTACCAAGACCTGACATCCCTCCCTTACAACAAAACTGAAGAAGGCAATGTTACTAAGAAACACAATGAAAGTAGCGTTTATCCTTGGCTATAACTTCTCAACCCTCGACTGACACTGCCAATATTACCCATGCGAAAATTTGGCGGTCGAGGGAGAGGCTATATCATTACTGCATTAATATATATTATGTTTGCCTCCACGTGAAATTTACTTGGCGTCAGTCTGGTGTGCGGGTGTACCCAGAGAGGAATCTTGGGCCAATACTGTACTGTCGGTGTGTTCTGCCTTCGGCCACAATTGTTTTATTACTATTATTATTATTACCGGTTCTGTGCTCCTGAGAGAGAGGGAGGGAAAGGGTCAACAACTTCTAATGGTTATGTAAGGTCGGGACCTTTGAGGACAGATCCAATTGACTTTCAACCTGATTTAATGTGTATCTGTGTGACAATACCCGACACTAAACCGAACCAAATTAATCGGAATAGTTTGCCATCTCAAGCGTTTCGTTTTCTCTTATCGTAAAAATGCATCGGGGTGACGCTAAGCATGCCAACAGTAAAAACATGACGATTTTCATAAATAAATTAACCAATAAATTGAAAGAACGATATATAAGATAATGAAAGAAACTCGTGAATAACATATAATCACGATTTTTACAATACGCACCCAACATACATCAAGCTCTTATATCAATATACATACACAGTGATGAAACAAATGGGAGTTCAAACACAAGGCTAATTTGGTCATAGTACTGTACACAGGCACAGTGGACCGTAACATGCCAAAATCAACCTCGTGAATTAAGTGGAGTTGGCTTGTGTCCGCTGTCCTAAGAAGTCATTTTGTACACACTGGCTACATATTACCCGACTCACGAGCATAAAATAACCTGACAGCCGGAGTCAATGGCACCGACACCTCGATGCTTACCTAGTTACACATTCTAAAATAAGTTACCGAAACCAATATAATTTCACTGAACACAACCAATAATCCCGAAAATAGCCACTCAACCGTACACATTACTTAATCAATTACCAATACTGTACCACAAATGCTATTCCTTAACACTCAACAAATATACTTTTCCCCATATACACACCCTGGGTATGTATACAAGATCGGAGCTTTTAATTACCCCCCCCCCCCACACACACACGCTAATACGCACTCTCCTCATTTACCAACAACCAGACGCCAACCATTCTACCACTCACTGCCTCCCGCCACCATACTGCTGTGAATAACCTTGACCTTTGTGACAGTCTTTCTTACTCCCTAGTTATTCCTTGTTTCTTTTTTCCCCCTTTTCAGTGCTTCATTTTTATTAATTATTGGTTCTTTTAACTTTTCCTTCTAATATAAGTTTCATGGTTATTCGTTATTTATCAGAGGTTCCCAGTCCTTCCCAAAATATCCGTGATTATCAAGATTTCTTCATTCTTTCCAGTTATTCTTATTCCTGGTCTTTCCTAATCATTCTTTGTTATTCCTGGTGTCCCTTCTGCATCCCGTTACCTCCTAGTATAAAATGTCTTCCCAAATCGACATAACGTTACATTAATTTATTAGTTACGATTACATTCCTTGTGGTGAATCCGAAATAGTTATTACCAATTTTAATTAATGACAGGAATTATCATGGCAGAGAGAGAAGATAATAGAGAGATGCAAGAAGAAGCAGGTTAAGGCAGGCGGAGATGAGGTCACTTATAATGTGTCAAGTAAAACGCGTCCCGGAGTTAAATGAAAACAAATGAAAACGGGAAAGCGTAGTCACTTAAAATATATTGTTTTCTTTCTACTTTACAAAGGTAAAATAAAATAAACTACAGGATCTATCTATTCCTCTACTTATCTTAATAGCCCATCGGTGTGTGTGTGTAAATTAAATTAAAAAATTTGGTATAACTTGAGATGTAGAAATGTATTTAAAAAATTCTTCATTAAACAGATTTTTAAATGTTGGTATGTTCAACGTGTCTCTAATTGAACCTGTGACACTGCATCTGAAACGACGAACAATGGCCGGGTCTTTGGTTTCGTAGCTGATCAATGCTAACCACACCAAGCACCGACAACCCCCCCCCCCTTCCTCCCCACTTCAAACTCTATTCACGGACGCAATTTACAACACTCAACTTCTGTTCTCGTAGGAATGAACACTACAAGAGATCAACTGTCCCCTGGAGTAGCGATGATACCTAACAATGCTGAGTTGTTGCGTTGAACTGAGATTTTAGATGCACAGTAGTGGAGGGGCAGGGTTGTGACACTTGTTAACTCGAAATAGTTGGGGAAAAATTACCAGAATTCGCAGATCTCTCGTCAGTATATCATGCCGTGACTATAACTTTGTGTCATCCCATCAAGTAAGTACAGTCTGGTTGTATCCATGTCTTGTTTAAAACCAATGGTGATTTACGTGGTTACTATAAGATCCTATTTAATTATACACTGTGATATAAGATCCAATGGTAAATGTATCCAATATACTAAAGTTCACACGGTAT
The DNA here is from genome assembly GCF_018991925.1 of Homarus americanus. Classification (NCBI taxonomy): domain Eukaryota; kingdom Metazoa; phylum Arthropoda; class Malacostraca; order Decapoda; family Nephropidae; genus Homarus; species Homarus americanus. The sequence continues at coordinate 29,623 of NW_024749328.1, forward strand.
TATCGTTATCAAAAGATATTAATAAAAGTGGCGGTGAAATAAAACAGACCTTACCGTATAATGGGTGTGTTTAGGGAGAAAGAGAGGAGAGGCAGCTGTGTCCTAACACCCACCCACACCCTCCACTTATCCCGCCACATGGGAATCAACCAGCCAGCCAGTCAGGTCAACAAGCCTAACCCTCATGTGGTCTAGTTTCTCAAGATGGTGGAGTAAAGTCTGTCATGCCCAGCCACTTAACACCACTCTCTATAGTTTGTTGGTAATACTAAGAACCTTTAAATCTGAATCGGTTTTGCGGAGAAAAAATGCTAAATTTTATGCTGGACATATCACACTGGGATGGAGAAAAAGACGACTGGGTAGATATTGGGCAACAGAACTGAAATGGAGTGGATATGCCATGGCCTGACCAACAGTGACTACCTGACTGAATCATACGCAAAAAGGAAGTAAATGGCCGAGAAAAAATACAGCTCCCAGATGACTGAGTGAGCAGGAAGGGCCCCAGGACAGGTGAACGGATACAAGCTGATTATTATTATTTTGTGTACTGTACTTCTTAAAACATAAAACAAGAACATCGATGAAAAATTAATACTTCTGCACAAAAACGCAGAGCAAATAAAACGTAGGAGTAAACACGACAAAGACTAGGCCGCTGGTATAGTGTTCGGACACGGCCTTGACTTGACTGCCCACCACTACTCACAAACTGTAAACATTCAAACGACCGCCCCACGTTGTTCCTACTATATCATTATTCTCTATCTCCAGAATACATTTCAAAGACACATAACACAATAATTAGAACAAATTTATGTCTTTTGTTGACTTTCTAACAGTTAGTAGATATTAATACACGATGTTTTAGCTAATAACAGTAGCCTTTTTATGCCTTACCTTGCCCGCAGCCTACTAGCTTCTGCCAACCTTAATTTCTTCGTTTATGGACTTCACTTAAATGATACATGGTAATTGTGTGGTATCAGAGCGTTAATTATATACCGATGATAATATTAAGCACATAAATATCGAAAAGCAAGAACAGAAGATGTTTTTTCACAACGTTTTCCCGAGAGCGTCTGGCGTGGGTATCACCTGCACAACAAACGTAAGCAAACTGACGAGTCCACGCGAAGGAGGAGGGGAGCTCCCACCCTGGCAACCCTCCTTACCCCCGCCCGCTGCCTTCTCCTTCCTTCTCCATGCCTCTACAATCCTCTCCCTCCCCCCTCTCTCTCCTAACAAAAGCCCATCATTCTTTTCCTCCCCAGTACCTTATCGTGACCACACGCCTCTGCCTCTCCTTCATCCACACACACCCCCTACCACATCGTCCTTCCCTCTACAGCTCTTCTTTATCCTCCTCTTCTTTTCATTTATCCTTCCCCTACTTTCTCTCTTACCCCATGCCCTTCACCACAATAAATACAAGGATATCTTCCTCTTCTCTCCCCACTTGTCAGTCCTCCTCTATCCTTCCACACACACACACACACCCCTCCCTCCCTATTCACCATAACCACAAGGGCCTCTCCCTCCCTTCCTCCCATCTGGCCGTATCGTCATCCCCTTCACCACCTCCTCACCATCTCTCCCTTCCTCCTCCCTCACCGCATGACTCACTGCCGCCTTGGGGTTAACCTCCGAGGGGCAGGATACCCCCCTCTCCCTTCCCTCCCCCCACCCACAGAGAGAAGGAAAGCAACAAGGGAGTCCTTTAATTGCTGTTTGGTTGATAATCATATGCTAATGTAGATACGTCGGTGAATACCAGATAACTTCTCGGTGCTGGCTGGCTGCACAGAATGATTAAAATGAATCCTCGGCGTAACGTTACCAATACTGTAGCATACTGAGTGTGGATTAACAAAGGGTCGTATTGTTTTCTCTCCTGCAACTACTACTATTACAGCTATTACGACTACTACTATTACAACTATTATGACTACTACTATTACAACTATTACGACTACTACTATTACGACTACAGTACTACTATTACTACTATGATTACAACAACTGCTACTACTAATGAACAGTAATTTAATTAAAAAAGTCGTACATACATAACACTCCTAATGTTATTCTAATTGTACCTGTATAATTCTACCTTTAATTAACTGTTTAATTTACAGTATATAGGTAAGCTATTGACTATATTACCAACCTCCTGGTAATACAAATTCACGAGTTATGGAATCATACGTCGCCGCATGCGTCGATTCCTTGTCCTATCCTACACACACACACACACGAGGCGGCAGGAACACTAATGACGGGGCGAGTCTGGTAATAACATGTGATTCGATGATCCTAATGAGGTCCTGTGATGATATAGTGTTGGGGAGTTCACACACACACACACCATCTTGGCTATTTAGTCCCCCCCCCCCCAGCCCGGTGGTTCACTCAGGCCCTGATAAGATGAAGGACTTTTGGAGATGTTACTAAGTTTCTAAACAAAATGCCAGAAAACAAAATCTGAATATTAAATTGTCTTTAATACAACCTAACGATAATCAACCTTTCTAGAACATAATCTGGGGATAATTAATCTCTCTAGAACATAATCCGGAGTTAATTAATCTCTCTAGAACATAATCTGGGGATAATTAATCTCTCTAGAACATAATCCGGAGTTAATTAATCTCTCTAGAACATAATCTGGGGATAATTAATCTCTCTAGAACATAATCTGGGGATAATTAATCTCTCTAACATAACCTCGAGATAAATAAATGTGTGTTTAGTGGATAACGAAGCCAAACAACACGATATTACTTTTAACACGTAAATTAAAGGGCCATTCATGTCAAGGATGTGTGTGTGTGTGAACGAGACACAAACAGCAACAGACTGGTGAATCACGCCTTTATACTGGCAGGTCAAGATGGCAGGAACTAGGGCAAGAGGTGCTATGGTGAGGTGTTGGGTTACCGTGAAATACAGCGAGAGATACTGTCTCTCTATCTCCTCCCTCCCTCTATCTCTCCTCACCCCCTCTATCTCCTTCCCCTCTATCTCTCCTCACCCTCCTCTCCCCCCCCCTCTCTCTCTCTATCTCCGTTGATTTTCACTGTAAATCTAATTAGGATGTCTGGTAGAGAGAGAGAGAGAGAGAGAGATAATTAACATGTTACTTTATCACAAGGTTCGGTACATGGCCACCTTTACACACACACCTGTAGTGACCAAACCATCCAGCCCTTGACAATACGTGGTGGGGAGCTGGGGGAGGAGGGGGAGAGGGGGAGTGAGGTAATAGTTTCCTCACCTGGTAGGTAGCTGGAAGGTAACGGCTCTCTCTCTCTCTCTTTGTCCCATTCTTTCTAATGACTGTACACCGTTGACCATATAACGGAAATGGTGGGGAGATTTGTGAGGCTCTCTCTCTCTCTCTCTCTCTCCTCTCAGCCTCTCCTAATCCACTCCACACACTTCCCTCCACTGAATTTGCCACCTGCCCCCCATCCCCCGAGCCATGGGAGGGAATGGACGGCCTCTAAGGACAGTGAGGACGATCTGTACAGACCCACGCCCCTATCCCTCACGCACTGATAACATCATGGGCACACGCGGGGGGAGGTGGATAGAGAGGGGAGGGTGGATAGAGCGTGGGGGAGGGTGCAGAGGCGTGGGGAGGTGCAGAGGCATGGGGGAGGGGTACAAGCGTGGGGAGGTGCAGAGGCGTGGGGAGGTACAGAGGCGTGGGGGAGGGCGTGGGGAGGTGGTGGGGGAGGGGTACAGAGGCGTGGGGGAGGGTACAGAGCGTGGGGAGGTGCAGAAGCGTAGGGAGGGTGCAGAGGCGTGGGGGAGGGGTGCAGAGCGTGGGGAGGGCAGAGGTGAGGGAAAGGGGGGAGGCGTGGGGGGATAGAGGCGTGGGGGGAGGGTACAAAGGCGAAGGAGAGATGAAGATCGAATTTAAAAAAACCCAGCTTTAATTCAACTTAAGCTTTCTAAACAACACCAACAAACTATCCTCCTCACAAGCTGATATATCTGTGTTGTTGTTATTTGTTAGGTCCAAGCGTCTTGACAAGGATCGTGGCACATCCAACCACCTCCTTTGGCCACGACACTATCCAAAATATCAGTAGGTTAACTCCCCGTAGTAAAGCAAACAAAGTAAACACTCATCTAGTTATGGTTGTCGGTGTTATTTTACCTCATCTTTACGTCAGAGCTTAAGCCATCCGTTATTCTACAGTCACAGGGTAAACATAAGGTATGACCTCTTGATTCTGTCCTACAACGCACTTCATGAATCAATGCGTTCTCACAGGTCGGGAAGGTATAAGCGTGCGAATCTTTGAAAATCTAGTTTTATATCGTAACTTTACTCCTGACGTTCAATGTATTCTCACATCTTGAGCTCGAGGGAGAAAAATTTCTGTATGAATATCTCTAAATCCAGCCATGCAGAGTCTGAAGCCAGATATACCCACGAGTACTTTAACATTGAGTACATACACTTGAGTACTGCTGGCCTTGGCGAGGCCATTATCTCTACTACACTTTCTCAATCAACATGTACACCGGGTTACCAGGTGTCTTGCAGGTCTTCACAATTCAAGGCGTCGCCTCACCTGGGAGATCAGGAAACGCACTGACGCTCACTCACAAGGTTCATGCGTCTAAAACGAATGTATTTAATAAACTCTATTAAACTTACGTACAACTATAAAACCAAAATAGCTTCAAAATTCTTCTCAAATTCGACTTTCTATTGATGCGCTTTCAGTTCTGTAATCCCAGTGACGGGGTAAGACCAAGAGTAGAAAGTTATAATGATCAGCATCTCTTCAGGGAATGTAAGATTCTTGTAAATATAATACTTTCTTTTTTACACACACACGCACGTTTTCAGGAGACTACCATTACCACCTTCTTTCATAACGAATATACTACTACTACTACTAATAATAATAATAATAATATCCATCAATAGACATTAACATTTTCAATCTTCACAGAACCTTCGTGGGTTTAAAATACTATATGCAAAGTGTGAGGACGCGGGAAGACAAGGGTACCAACCTATTAGGAGACCAATGTTTGTAAAAACGGACGATCATTGTAGTGCTCCGTGTGCAGGCTCAAGTGCCATGACCCCCTTCCTGTGTGTGTGTGTGTGTGTGTGTGTGTCTAATCTAAAGTACTCTAACTTCATGTGACCTCAAACAATGAAACGTAGCCTGAATTAACGCAACGTAACCTAAAACAAACCGAAACTTAAACCTGAAATAACGTAACTCAATCAACATCCGGGGTCTGGTGTTCCCATATCCCGACACAAACCTCTGCCAGAGGTAATCATAGTATCATAAAGTCTCCTCGCCGGATGCACGGAGACCATCCGTCCTCCTCCAGGCAATTAAAATTAGCCACGACTTTGCGATAGAAGAGCGTCTCCATAATGAGTCTTTTAGCCCAGCGGGAGATCAAGATTAAGCATTCGTTCCTGACCTCAAGTTCGCCTCCATTACCTGCGGCGCGGCTCCTCCACATAAACAAGTGAGCAGAGGCCAGGGGTTTTGTTTACGTCTGAGGGACAGCAGAGCCTAACCAGAGGAAGATTTTCAACAGTAGTGGGGATTATGGTGGACCTGTGAGTCAACATGTCGGTGAATGTTTGTTACACTATTTTAATGAGAATGTAGCTTTGTAAATTTAAAATGGGATATTACAGTAATGTGTTTATTTACATTGGCGAATCTCTGGTTTCGCACACACACACAGAAGAATTTTCAAGGACACCATCTCAATCGGCTAAACCATTACCCATAAACCATCATCATAAACCATCACTCATAACACGCATATAGGAAGTTAAACACTATAGTTACCTCCACAGAACTAATATGAGTAGATTCTTAAAAGGCTCAAAGCATTATTTCTCCCAAGTGAAGTTGTTACGAGATATAAAGGTAAAAGAATCTCCCCAATGATTCTCTTCTACCTTAAATTTGTATAATGTCGAGTAATATATCTAGTTAAAATATAATCTGAATGTGTATGTTGGTGTGTGTGTGTGTGTGTGTGTATGTTGGTGTGTGTGTGTGTGTGTGTGTGTGTGTGTGTGTGTGTGTGTGTGTGTGTGTGTGTGTGTGTGTGTGTGTGTGTGTGTGTGTGTCAGGTACATCTCGTTACATCATTACATCTTGATCACAATACTCCTCTACGAATCATCGAGACTCTCAACTAAACACTACCGCATTACTGGTTCAAATTATACCAGGAGGATCCGCCATCGGGATTTATGATGGTGTTAACATGATAGTTGATGGTAACACAGTCAGCGTGATGACCACTTACAGTAAGTCTCTTCCTCCTACCTCCTCAAGCAACTGCTTAATCTAGCCGAGTATAATCTAGACTGGCTTAGCTTAACAACCAAATTTAATCTAGAATAACATCTAACATCTTATCTTTATAAGTGTAGTCCATCTTACCATTAACCTAACTAACTCAAACAATGCAATAAAACAAGACTTGTGTCCACTCCATCACGATGATTAGTGGAAGTTAGCCAGTGAGAATTATCAGCGTGGCAATTTGTCTATGCACCCCTCTACTCGGTTCACATTTACTGGTTATTAATGGACAGGCTGATGGCCGGGGTAGAATTCATCATAGCTATTGGCTCAGGAAGCCTTGAATTGCTCAATTTGGATCCCAGGGAGAGATGCTGGCGTGTTGTGTGAGGGTGTGTGGCGGTGCTGGGAGGTATGCGTCCTGCCAGGTACGTCGGGCATATTGACGCTATTCATCCTCGAGGACATACAGGTGAGTATGCTGGTATAGGCCAGATACTAACCCGACCTGACCTGCCTTTAGTTAATGTTGTTTGGACTTATTTTCTTTAATCAAACCTAAGCCTAAACTACCTATTTCACCATACCTGATACCACATCACACCACATCATCACACCATCATCACAGCATGGAGAGAGCACATTCTTGGTGGTTCAGTAATGACTAAAACATAAGCTACCCCGGAGCCCTCACCTCTACCATCACCATCACTCCTCTCCTCTCCTCCTCTCTTTTTAAACTTCCTCCCTCTCTTCACTCTAGGTAATTCTCCTTCCGCCTGTGTCTGTCTGTCTAGGATAATTGGCATGGCTACACTGTATAATAAAATAAATCATCAGGTTATTCATTAGAGAAGCCAACGTTTAACAACACAGTAAAGTATAATGACCATCCACAGGTCACTATAAGCATCAGCACCATTAAGCTGTGTATATACAACGCCTCTGTAAATCAAACATCTAAATTACACAATTCCTACCGTGTGTGTGTGTGTGTGTGTGTGTGTGTGTGTGTGTGTGTGTGTGTGTGTGTGTGTGTGTGTGTTCGTGTGTGTGTGTGTGTGTGTGTGTTCGTGTGTGTGTGTGTGTGTGTGTGTGTGTGTGTCTGTGTGTCCTCATAGTGAATTTAAAACACCCTACTTCCCTCCTGCATACCGTCGACCATAAGGGACAACACCTCACCTGGAAGGAGGAGTCTGCAGGTAAACTGACTATTTTCACCGTGAATAAGAGTTTGTTTATACTTGTCTCATCGTTCTTAAGCCATACATAAACATGGAGGAAAATTACTGGGTTTTCTGACTTGACTGATAGATCTTTTGAGTCCCCACTTGGAGTGATTTTTTAACTCAGTCAATTGCCCCAGTTTAAGCTCGTGTTTTTATTTAGTTTGTGGTAACATTTTGTGATTATATTTTGTGTATTAAATGCTTCTGCCCAACCATCATTAACTATTATGTTATATTACTAGACAATAAGTTATAAATATTCAAAGAGTTTTTTCTTCTATTTACATCCTTTAATATATCACCTGATGGGCTATATTTATATATTTTCTCAACGTTAAACTCTACTTATACAATGTACAAATATTTTTTCTTTATGTATACGGGTTTGTGTTATCAAGGCGGAGGAGGCCGTGGATGACTACAAATGGTCAGAGATACTACTAAGCTTGATCTGGTTCCATACTTAAGGTTAGGTTAGGTTAGGACACACTATACTGGGAACAAAGGGCAGTTAATTTGTTTTAATTACCCCCATTAGAGATTTAGTGGCTAGTTTATCTGTAGAAAACTAATAGTTAGTGTGTGTGTGGACCAATCCGCAGAGTGGTCGAGGTGGGTCGCCCTGCCTCTCCCTGGTCAGAGAATATTTCAGATAAGGAAGAAGAGTTACGAAGAATGGCTGGGGTGGCGGTAATGGCCGGCCAGTGAATAAACACGAACTCAGTTATCTTTTTACGACTGTCCCAAGTTTCTCCCAACTGTGGTATTTGCATCAAGGTCGTTTTATTCCTCGTCACCACGGAAACACAAAAACAATCACCTAAAGAATCACCACCCCAGCTTATTTCACCTGAAGAATCACCACTCCAGCTTATTTCACCTGAAGAATAACCACCCCAGCTTATTTCACCTGAAGAATCACTACCCAGCTTATTTCACCTGAAGAATCACCACTCCAGCTTATTTCACCTGAAGAATCACACCCCAGCTTATTTCACCTGAAGAATCACTACCCCAGCTTATTTCACCTGAAGAATCACTACCCCAGCTTATTTCACCTGAAGAATCACTACCCAGCTTATTACACCTGAAGAATCACTCACCCCAGCTTATTTCACCTGAAGAATCACCACTCCAGCTTATTTCACCTGAAGAATCACCACTCCAGCTTATTACACCTGAAGAATCACCACCCAGCTTATTACACCTGAAGAATCCACTCTGATTACAGCTTTCAGCTTATTCTGAAATATCTGCTTATTTCACCTGCAACATCACACCTAACACAACTTGTCTCATTTCTCTCGTCGTTTGGTTTAAAATAATACTAAACATTTCATATTTATAAATATCAGCGAGGTCGGGACAGCAAGGTGAAATAAGCTGGAGATTCTTCAGGTGAAAATATTGTGTTGGGGCAGAACATTGTTGTCACACAAGGCAATAAAACGCGTTATCCGTCACCATGGCTACACAAAACAGGTATTATACCGAGCTTAAGTCACATTGTCGATTATTTTTTTCGAATATGGAATACAAACAATTTTATAGAAAGGAAGTGACTGGTAGGTGAGGTGATGTACACGTATAATATATAAATCCACGTTTAATATATGATACTTTATTTATTATTTCTTAACCTACCCGAGCTTGGGAAACACTTCAGTAATGGTTTCTCCCCAACAAAAAAATTACAACAGAAAAATATTGTGAAAAGATCATAAAGTTTTACTGTTGTGTCTGGAAAGAGTTGATGATAATTTATTTAGTCTCTGAGGCAAGTTTGGAAATAGAAAGTAATTATTATTTATATTGTTTAAGTTTCTCTTTATATTAATCTTTTAAGTACTACAACTAAGAGATATTAATCCTTGTTTACCAAATCTTTCTTATTTCCTACGACAAAATAATATTGATTTATAAAACTAAAAAAAACCCCACACAAGGTCATTAATCACATCACATTATATAACATCCATCCTTGACAATAAGACCTTACAAATTACGATAATACTCAGTGTAAATAATAATTAATAAAAAGCCTAATTAATCAGAGGGTTTGTGATGGTCAGCAGTTGCTAGATAATACCATAATTCACTGGAGGTCTTATGATGGACACACCGTTGCCAGGTTCAAGCACTACCTGGGGTATGTTATGTTTATATTTAGTGGATAATGTAATAATTGGCAGCCTACAACAGGTGGGGCGTGACGTCATGGTGTAGGTGGAGCCAAGGACGCCCAGTGGCACGGGTACACGGCGTGGGGAGGTGCCACGCCTGTGTGTGTGTGTGTGTTTTACTTCATCAGGGTGAAGTTTGTTTGGATTTTGTTAATCTTAACTTGGATTAGGTTTGGTTAGGTTACTTGGTTTTGCTATGATAATAATAAAGAAAAATAGGAACCAGCTATTATTATTGTTACTATTATCATTATTATTATAACTATTATCATCATTATTATTATTACAGGTAGTCCACAACACACTTCACTTGTCACTAGTTCCAACAGTCACAATCTGAATACGATTTAATTTCATTGGACATTATCTCCTGAAACCTGTTTCTATCTGGACCCTGTGGTTGGTGGTCTCTCTTACCTGTGGTCTCATTACCTTACCTGTGATACCTGTACTTACTATTATTAGTTTTTATTACCGTATTATATTATTATTATTATTAGTAGTAGTAGTATATTTTATTATTACCGTAATTTTATTATTATTATTAAACTGGCTTCATCACAATGGCTAAGTTAATCTCAGTCTCCGTGAATTATATCAAAGCCTAGATACTTAAGATAATTTTTTCCCGACTTAGAATAATATAAACAACTTTTAAATCTCACACTACAAGCTCTCAGATTGTGACGATTAATGTTGCTTTTCTTATACCATTCTCGGCCACAGCTAAAGATATTCATATGTGTTAAAGTTTATGGTGATAATAATATATTGTACGTATGTGAATTGTTTTTAAAGGGTTTTATTCGCCCATTTCTGTTTTATTTAATATTCAAGAAAAGAATGTATAATTTTGACTTGCGGCGCCGAACACAGAAGACAGTCAACAGGGGCGTGACGTCATATGTAAACAGCGACATCAACAACACTGACGGCCGAACACAGAAGACAGTCAACAGCAGGGGCGTGACGTCATATGTAAACAGCGACATCAACAACACTGACGGCCGAACACAGAAGACAGTCAACAGCAGGGGCGTGACGTCATATGTAAACAGCGACATCAACAACACTGACGGCCGAAAACAGAAGACAGTCAACAGAAGGGGCGTGACGTCATATGTAAACAAACACTATTTACACCCCGTTGCGAATGTTGTCTCTCGACGCTATTTTATCACCACGAGATATTTACACATTTAGCGAATATTAGAAGACTTTAACATATGATTAAATAATGAACTTTAAACACCATGAAAATCCGATTTATTCCCAACATTTCAAATTACAAATCGTTTATTAAATAGCAACAGTGACAAGTACATTTATTTAATTATAGAATAGAAGTGATGTTTTGATATAAGAGAAATTAATTTGTAAAACATACCACGAAAATATATAATTTGAACCCGGTATTTTTATTATTATTAACCTAAGGAAGGGATGACGTTAATGTAATAAAATATAATAAAAACAAATCGTTTACCCCAACATTAAAGAATAAATTCGTGAAAAATATATAAAATCTTGAGCACATAATTGAAAAAAAACATTGTGATTAAAACAATGTGGCAGACTGTCTCGCTAACCACACCACACTAACCACACCACACACCAACCACACACACCACACTAACCACAACCACACCACCACTAACCACACCACACTAACCACACCACACCACACTAACCACACCACACTAACCACACCACACCACACTAACCACACCACTAAACGCATGATTAACCAACCAACCATCATCTACTACCCTCAAAAATTACCTTAAAAGATTTACTAACAATACGTGAATAATTACCATCATATTTTTTCTTTTTAAATCCCTAAAAAAAAAACAAAAAACAAACAAACAATGAGATAAAAACATTTAGGCATTGATAAAACTAAATAATTCGATAAAAGTTTTTAAAAGTTCTTGATTATTTGTCAATGAGTTTTATGTTTACCAAGAATTATTTAGTGTTTCGTGATGAAGTGTGTTTTTAGTATAAGAGAAATTGTAGGAAGTTGACTTATTGATTATTTAAAGACAGACAGACATAAACAGAGGCAGACACAGATTGAGATAGAAAGAGGGAGTGAGCGAGGGTTAAACCATCATACTCCAAAGGGGTTAAACCATCATACTCCAAAGGGGTTAAACCATCATACTCCAAAGGGGTTAAACCATCATACTCCAAAGGGGTTAAACCATCATACTCCAAAGGGGTTAAACCATCATACTCCAAAGGGGTTAAACCATCATACTCCAAAGGGGTTAAACCATCATACTCCAAAGGGGTTAAACCATCATACTCCAAAGGGTTAAACCATCATACTCAAGGGTTAAACCATCATACTCCAAAGGGGTTAAACCATCATACTCCAAGGGGTTAAACCATCATACTCCAAAGGGTTAAACCATCATACTCCAAGGGTTAAACCATCATACTCAAAGGGATTAAATCATCGTACACAAGGTTAAAAACAACACACCTGCTTAATCACACCCTCCCAACCATGATTTCCACCACTTTACGACCACAGGTAAGGCAGACACACACACACACACACACACACACACACACACACACACACACACACACACACACACCTTCAAGATACAATGTCCATCAATATCTTTTGTATGTTTCTAATTCTCCACAGGTTACATTTTTAGGGTCAGGTGTGTGGGGAGGAATGGAGGGGGTGAGGGTGGAGGGAGGGCGTATGTGAGGGTCAACCAAAGAAACATCATTAAATCTCACTTACTACTACAACACCTCACAACCTGCACCTCCTCACCTGCACCTCACCTACAACCTGCCTCACCTCCTGCCCCTGCCTCACGCCTCACAGCCTGCACCTCACCTTACAGCCTGCACCTCACCTCACAGCCTGCACCTCACCTCCCCAACCTGCACCTCACCTCCCCACAACCTGCCTCACCTCACAACCTGCACCTCACCTCTAACCTGCACCTCACCTCACAACCTGCCTCACCTCACAACCTGCCTCCTCCCCAACCTGCACCTCACCTCACAACCTGCCTCCTCAACCTGCACATCACCTCCCCTGCCCTGCCTCACCTCACAACCTGCACCTCACCTCACAACCTGCACCTCACCTACAACCTGCACCTCACCTCCCCACCTGCACTCACCTCAGCCTGCACCTCACCTCACAGCCTGCACCTCCTCACAACCTGCACCTCCCTCACAACCTGCCTCACCTCCCCAGCCTGCCTCACCTCCCCAGCCTGCACCTCACCTCCACAACCTGCACCTCACCTCTAACCTGCACCTCACCTCACAACCTGCCACCCTCACCTCACAACCTGCACCTCCCCACCTGCACCTCACCTCCCCAACCTGCCTCCTCCCAGCCTGCACCTCCTCCCAGCCTGCCTCCCCACAACCTGCACCTCACCTTACAACCTGCACCTCCTCCCTCTGGCCTGCACCTCACCCTCACAGCCTGCACCTCACCCTTACAACCTGCCTCACCTCACCTGCTACTACAACCATCCTTGCCTCATGCCCCTCCCTCACAACAAGCCCTTTGAACCACCACAAACCAAGCCAAACATTGATGAGGCAACAATACGAAAGTACTTGACCATTTCCGCCTTGCACCAACACTCTCTCTTCATGGCGTAATATTTTTTCCAGGAACATTATTTAGTATTTAATTTTGTAGTTTAAAGGAATAATAATCAGTACATTCAACCCCAGAGAGAGAGAGAGAGAGAGAGAGAGGGGGTTTTTAAGTTGTTTACATTTGACGGTCGGTGCCTCTTTCATCCTGGGGAAGAAGGTCTTGTGTCCCCCCTGATCATACTGGAATTAAAAACTCTTTTATTCTCGTATACTCTTTTATATCCGCATTCTGTTCGTACTGGGATAAGAGTTGTTTTCCTCCTGTAGTGGTTTGTATCAGGTAACAGAGGGGAGAGATACGAACTGTCTTGTTCATCCTGGGGAATAATAAACCAGGTGAGAGAGGGCCAGGGGTGGTACTGTGTGTGTGTGTGTGTGTGTGTGTGTGTGTGTGTGTGTGTCTGTGTGTGTGTGTGTGTGTGTGTGTGTGTGTGTGTGTGTGTGTGTGTGTGTGTGTGTCAATCACCTTGTATTAACCTCTATTAGGTCTCTCTCATCAGCTGTTATAAACGACTAACAAAACACAACAACTAACACCCGCCACGAGGTAAAAGTTCACCAATCATCGCTCACCAAACACAAATTTGACCAATCAACGACCACATGTGCATAAATACTGACCAATTAGTGCACGATCCCAGATAAAAGATGACCAATAAGCGTGCATCTGACACATAAATACAGCCAATGGAAAACGCCAATCAGTAGATGCTTGGACAAATTCCGACCAATTAGCCAGCCTTTGTGACAGAATTTGACCAATAAGCGCGATAGATAGTACATTCCCCAATAACCTATAACCCCGCGCGCCACGAGATAAGAGGGTGACCAATCAGGTCGCATTCTCGAAACAAAAATGAGCCAATCAGGCGCATTTAGGACCCTATAAGCCTGCCACACCCAGCCTGACCGACCCATAACTCAGGGCGACACGGAAGTGAATTACAGACTGAGAGCCACTATCACACACACACACACACAACACACACACACACACACACACACCACACACACACAACACACACACACACACACACACACACACACACACACACAACACACACACACACACACACACACACACACACACACAACACACACACACACACACACACACACACACACACACACACACACAACACACACACACACACACAAAACACACACAACACACACACACAACACACACAACACACACACACACACACACACACAACACACACAACACACACACACAACATACACACACACACACACACACAACATACACACAACACACACAACACACACACACAAACACACAACACACACACACACACACACACACACACACACACACACAACACACACACACACACACACACACACACACAACATACACACACAACACACACAACACACATACACACACACACACACAACACACAATAACACACACACACAACATACACACACACACACACAACATACACACACAACACACACAACACACACACACACACACACACACACACACACAACACACACACACACACACACAACATACACACACAACACACACACACACACACACAACATACAAAACACAATAACACACAACAACACACACACACACACACACAACATACACACACACAACACACACAACACACACACACAACACACACAACACACACACACACACACAACACACACACACACAACACACACACACACACACACAACACACACACACACACACAACATACACACACACACACACAACATACACACACACAACACACACACAACACACACACACACACACACAACACACACACACACACACACACACACCTCCTCCATTTTACAGTTCTGCTAAAACAGAGTAATTCGTATAAAGAGAAAAATAGAGAAATTACTTATTGTCGCTGGTGTTGGAGAGAGAGAGAGAGAGAGAGAGAGAGAGAGAGAGAGAGAGAGAGAGAGAGAGAGAGAGAGAGAGAGACATGTGGTGTAGGTAAAGGGATAAGGTGATGATACTGAGTCATATGTGGTGTTATCTTTGATGTAGAGGGGAGGGAGGGGGGTGGAGGGAGGGGAGGAGGGGAGGAGGGGTGAGAGAGGAGGGAGGGGAGTGGGAGGGGAGGAGGGGAGGGGGGGTGAGAGGGGAGGGAGGAGGGAGGGGGTGAGGGAGGGGGTGAGAGAGGAGGGGAGGGGGGTGAGGGGAGGGGGGGGGGAGAGAGGGGAGGGAGGGGGGGAGGGAGGGAGGAGGGAGGGGGGGTGAGAGGGGTGAGGGGAGGGGAGGGGGAGGAGGGAGGAGGAGGGGGTGAGAG
The DNA here is from genome assembly GCF_018991925.1 of Homarus americanus. NCBI lineage: Eukaryota > Metazoa > Arthropoda > Malacostraca > Decapoda > Nephropidae > Homarus > Homarus americanus. Next base: position 45,327 of record NW_024749328.1, read on the forward strand.
GGTGAGGGGAGGGGAGGGGTGAGGGGAGGGGGAGAGAGGAGGGGGTGAGGAAGGGGTAAGAGAGGGAGGGAGGGGGGGAGGGAGGGAGAGGGAGGGGGGTGAGAGGGGGGAGGGGAGGGGAGGGGGAGGGAGGGGAGGAGGGGAGGGGGGTGAGAGAGGGGAGGGAGGGGAGGGGGTGGAGGGAGGGGGTGGGAGAGGAGGGAGGGGGGTGAGGGAGGGGGGGTGGAGAGGAGGAGGGAGGGGGGAGGGAGGGGAGGAGGGGAGGGGGGTGGGAGGTGAGGGAGGGAGGGGGGGAGGGGAGGGGGTGGAGAGAGGAGGGAGGGGGGGGGTGGGAGGGGAGGGGGGGTGGGAGAGAGGAGGGGAGGGGGGGGAGTGGGAGGGGAGGGAGGGAGGGGGGGTGGGAGGGGAGGGGGTGAGAGAGGAGGGGAGGGGGGGAGGAGGAGGAGGGAGGGGGTGAGGGGAGGAGGGAGAGGGGTGAGGGAGGAGGGAGGGGTGAGGGAGGGGGAGAGAGGAGGGAGGGGGGGGGGTGAGGGGAGGGGTGAGAGAGGAGGGAGGGGGGAGGAGGGAGGAGGGAGGGGTAGGGAGGAGGAGGGGGGGTGAGGAGGAGGGAGGGGGTGAGAGGGTGAGGGAGGGAGGGAGGGGGTGAGGGGAGGGGGGAGAGAGGAGGGAGGGGGGGGTGGGGAGGGGTGAGAGAGGGGAGGGGAGGGGGAGGGAGGGGAGGAGGGGAGGGGGGTGAGGGAGGAGGGAGGGGAGAGGGGTGAGGGGAGGTGGGAGGGGAGGGGGGGTGAGGGGAGGGGGGGGAGAGAGGGGAGGGGAGGGGGTGGGGAGGGGAGGGGGGGTGGGGAGAGAGGGGAGGGGAGGGGGGGGAGGGAGGAGGAGGGGGGGAGGGGAGGGGGGGGTGAGGGAGAGGTGAGGGAGGAGGGAGGGGGGGTGAGGGAGGAGGGAGGGGGGGTGAGGGGAGGAGGGAGGAGGGGAGGGGGGGTGAGGGAGGGGGGTGAGAGGAGGGAGGGGGAGGAGGGAGGAGGGAGGGGGGTGAGGGGAGGAGGGAGGGGGGGAGGGAGGAGGGAGGGGTGAGGGAGGGGGGTGAGAGAGGAGGGAGGGGAGGAGGAGGAGGGAGGGGGTGAGGAGGAGGGAGGGGGTGAGGGGAGGAGGGAGGGGGGAGGCAGGAGGGGGGGTGAGGGGAGGGGGTGAGGAGGAGGAAGGGGGTGAGGGAGGAGGAGGGGTGAGGAGGGGGTGGGAGAGAGGAGGGGAGGGGGGGAGGGAGGGGAGGGGAGGGGAGGGGGGGTGAGGGAGGGGAGGGAGGGGGGTGGAGGAGGGAGGGAGGGGGGAGGGAGGGGAGGAGGGAGGGGTGAGGGAGGAGGGAGGGGGTGGGAGGGAGGGGAGGGGAGGGGGGTGAGAGAGAGGGGGAGGGGAGGGGAGGAGGGAGGGGAGGGGGAGGGGGAGGGAGGGGAGGAGGGAGGGGGGTGAGGGAGGGGGGGGGGAGGAGGGAGGGGAGGGAGGGGGGAGGGGAGGGAGGGAGGGGGGAGGGAGGGGTGAGAGGAGGGAGGGGAGGGAGGGGAGGAGGGAGGGGAGGGAGGGAGGGAGGGGAGGGGGGTGAGGGGAGGGGGGTGGAGGGAGGAGGAGGGGAGGAGGGGAGGAGGGGAGGGGAGGGGGGAGGGGGTGAGGGAGGAGGGAGGGGGGGTGAGAGAGGGAGGGGGGAGTGAGGGGGGAGGGAGGGGGTAGAGGAGGGGAGGGGGAGGGAGGGGAGGAGGGGAGGGGAGGAGGGAGAGGGAGGGGGTGAGGGAGGGGGTGAGGGGAGGGAGGAGGGGAGGAGGGAGGAGGGAGGGGAGTGGGAGGGGAGGGGTGGGAGGAGGAGGGGGGGAGGAGGAGGAGGGAGGAGGGAGGGGGGAGGGGTGAGGAGGAGGGAGGGGTGAGGAAGAGGGGAGTAGAATGAACAGGATTAGAGGGGAGAGGAGGGGGGAGGGGAGTGAATAGAAGACTCCATACTTGGTGTTATCTTGGTAGAGACAGACCGGGTACACACACACACACACACACACACACACACACACACACACACACACACACTTCCACTACTATCAACTACAGATTCTCAAGTCAGGGTAGGGTTACGCCCCCAGCCTGCGGAGATAAACCTCTTTCATCTCAGTAAACTTCGCCAACGACACCTGAGCCAGGACCAGTTACCAACGAGGGATTATACGAGGAAATAATTAATACTATTGAATTGCCTGCCCCCTTCTCTCTCCTAGTTGGTGTCATCATCAGGCAGGTGTGAGGGAGAGGAGAAACGGAATGAGGGAAGAGGTGAGGGGAGAGAGAGAGAGAGAGAGAGAGAGAGAGTACTGTTCTCTTCCTCCTCCTTCTCTCATGCTCTCTCAGCTGGGGGTCATGGGAACATCCTGGCGCCTGTGTGAGAGAGAGAAGTGAGAGAGAGAAGTGAGAGAGAGAGAGAGTGAAAGATAACACAGGAAGAGAGTCAGTAGGTGTAACCATGACAACCAGCATCCGGTTTGATATATAATCCTATCCCGGAAGTGATGATCCGCTGGGGCAGTCCGGGGTCAGAGGTCACCCACCCCCACCCTCCTCTCTCCACCCCTCCTTCCCTCCCTTCCTTCACCTCCCTTCCTTGTAACAGGTGGTCAGCTCCGGTTACCCTCCTCCTCACTCTACCCTCCTTCCTTCTTTCCCTTCTCTCCTTACCCTCCTCCCTACTCTACCCTCCTTCCTTCTTTTTCCTTCTCTCCCTTCCCCTCCTCCCTACTCTACCCTCCTTCCTTCTTCCTCCCTCTCCCTTTCCTTCTTCCCTTCTCCTTACCCTCCTTCCTTCCTTCTTCATTACCCCATTCTTTTTCCTTCCCTCCTCCCTTCCTCCTTCTCTTCCTAATTATCTTTCACCAATACAACCAAAACAAGATAGACAACTGAGACATATAATCAAGTTCACCTGAGACAACAACAACAAATAACAAAACAAAATTATAAAAAAACAATAAATCAAGAAGGAATTTTTTCATGTCTCGTAAATGTCTCGCATCAGCCAAATCTCGCGAACTACGAGAGAGAGAGAGAGAGAGAGAGAGAGAAATTCCACACGGTATAAGATAGACAGACAGACTAACAGCAGACAGACAGACATACTAACAGCACCTTCAACCCTCTTTCCAGGCCTGATGAATGGTATTATCCTAGTGACGTCGCCGCGCCTCTCGTGGAATCCGGTCGGTCCACCATGCAGCAGCCGGGGGTTATCCACCTTACGTCGTCTATAGTTTTGTTGTTTTATTGTGGTGTCTATACTTTTTTTATAGGTGTGTCGCCCTGTTCAGAATTCATGTAATTTTGTTATATATATCTGTATTCTCTCTCTCTCTCTCTCTCTCTCTTCGTTCTCTGTTTCTCTTGTTCTTCTCTGTTCTTTCTTTTGTTCTCTGTTCCTCTCTTTGTTCTCTGTCTCTCTCGAGCAAAAGCACAACACAGCACAGGGGGGACAACCATCAGACGCAGCGGACCACCACCACGGGTTTAAAACACCCTCAGAGGTCATCTTGGGAGGTCAAAAGGTCATCCTGGGAGGTCAAAGGTCACGACACAAGTCCTAAGGGGATGGGTGGAGGGTTGAGAAGGGGTGAGGGATGGGGAGGGGGGAGGTAATACGAGGGTGAGTGAGGTGTGAGGCATAAATCCGGAGTAAACTGTGGGATGGGAACTGAACTGTGACCTGTCTTCACGTCGCCATAAACATAAACAAACAATTACACTATTATTCACAACAATTACACTATTATTCACAAATAATTACACTATTATTCACAACAATTACACTATTATTCACAACAATAATAATTATTATTCAAATAATTACACTATTATTCACAACAATTACACTATTACTCAAGAGGTGACCCATCAAGGACGTTAATTAATGAAGGTGTTTCCAGGTGACGGCAGGTGATGCGCGATGACCCTTCACCGTCTCTCACTATCTGTCTCTCACTATCTCCGTCTCTCACTATCTCCGTCTCACCATCTCCGTCTCTCACTATCTCCGTCTCTCACCATCTCCGTCTCTACCGTTACTGATCAAAACTGTCGAAAAGGTAAGTCTTAACCCTTGTAATTTTTTCGCCCCAAATATACCTTTTTTCACAGAATGGAAATGTAAGGGTTTACCTAATTAAACTTACAATACATTAACACCAACACTGTACCCTGGGAACCTATAGTTGGCGAGTAATTAGCATTGAAAAATGTAATAAAATGCTCAACCTCCTCCTCTTCTGCTCTTCCTCCTCCTCCTTCACATACCCTTCCTTCCTTCCTCCTTCTCCCTTTCCTCCTCCTCTTCCTCTTCCTCCTCACACCCTCCCTCGTGACGCAGCCTAACACTGATTACTGATGGTCAGATTAAGGTGGACAAGCTAGAGTTATGACACCTGTGACACTCTTGTTGACACGATCTATAAGCCCTGACACCTGTGACACTCTTGTTGACACGATCTATAAGCCTTGACACCTGTGACACTCTTGTTGACACGATCTATAAGCCCTGACACCTGTGACACTCTTGTTGACACGATCTATAAGCCCTGACACCTGTGACACTCTTGTTGACACGATCTATAAGCCCTGACACCTGTGACACTCTTGTTGACACGATCTATAAGCCTT
>NW_024749328.1:55000-67500 GCF_018991925.1 Homarus americanus
AGACACAAGACAGACAGACACAGACAGACAGACACAGACAGACACAGACAGACAGACAGACACGACAGACAGACAGACAGACAGACGGACAGACACAGACAGACAGGTAGACAGACACAGACAGACAGACAGACAGACAGACGACAGACAGACAGACAGACACAGACAGACAGACAGACAGACACAGACAGACAGACACAGACAGACAGACAGACAGACACAGACAGACAGGACACAGACAGACAGACAGACACAGACAGACAGGTAGACAGACACAGACAGACAGACAGACAGACAGACAGACAGACACAGACAGACACAGACAGACAGGTAGACAGACACACACTACAACAACCCAACAATAGAAGACAAATATAAACAGTACACCTGGGAAACACCTCATTTATAAACACCTGTAGGACTCCCAGTTGTAATGAGTTGTGTTTAATGTTTACAGTCAGAGGATGTTGGTGGCGACCCGAATAAGTATAGGTTAGGTTAGATGAAGAAGTTGAGGTAGGTTAGGTTAGGAGGTTAGGTTAGGTAGGGGTTGTTAGGTTGTTAGGAAGTTGAGGTTAGGTTAGGTAGAAGAAGTTGTTGGGTTAGGTTGGGTTAGGTAGGGAGGTTGGGTTGAAGTTAGGTTAGGGTTAGGTTGGGAGTTGGGTTGGGTGGGTAGGTTAGGTAGTTGTGTTGGGTGTAGGGGTTAGGTTGGGTTGGGTTAGGTTATGTTAGGGTTAGGTTGTGGGTTAGGGGGTTGGGAGAGGTTAGGTTATTGGGTAGAAGGTGTAGGTTAGGGTTTGGTTTGGTTTGGTTTGGTTTGGTTGGTTTTGGTTTGTGGGGCCCGTTAGTCGTCAGGTGTCACAGTATTCACATCACCGCTGCCAACACTGCAGGAATGTTCACCTCAGACTTACACACACACACACACACACACACACACACACACACACACTCACACACTCACACACACACACACACACACATACTCACACACACACACACATACACGAACATGAATTCCGTTTCACAGTAAATATTGCAAAAAACGTGAATTGTGTTTGTTGGTAGGTTAGGTTAGGTTAAATTAAGTTAGGTCAGGTTAAAAGATATCGGGAGGAGGAATTAACCAACAGAAAGGCGACTTTATTAGCCACTAGAAAAAGCAAATTCCAAATAGTATAACTGAGTGAAAAAAAAAAACGATAACCAATGCAATAAGCAACTCGAATATAATACAAAAATACTTAAATATAAATTGATGTAAATAAATTGATAAATGCCACTAGAAAATAAGAAATAAAGAGTTAGTGTGAAATTTGTGAAACTCAGCTGAAACGAAACTTTATAGGTCAAGGGTCAAACACAAGTTGTTTTTGTTGATTTTTTTAACGAGTGACTCAGCAAGTATAGGCTATTAAGCGAACGAATAGGGAGATCATAAAGGAAGTTGCCGCTGGAATTGAAGATGGCGCCTGTGTAGGTGGTTAAAGGAATGTGTAAACAAATAAGGAAGTTATGGACCATGAATACTGAAAAGACGCCAAGATGTCCGTCAGTCAGCCGTCACCACCAACACCGTCACTCAGATGACTCCTACAGCTTCCGTCAATTGATAAAATGAAATGTTGGCAAAAAAAAAAGTTACTGGAGAAAAAAGTTAGAAATAAAAGCCAGAAACTCGACTTGACATTACTTTTTTTTTTAGGGTCGATATGTGTGGAATCTGAACCCGGGGTCAAAATGTGTCGAATCTGAACCCGGGGTCAAAATGTGTGGAATCTGAACCCGGGGGTCAAAATGTGTGGAATCTGAACCCGGGGTCAAAATGTGTGGACTCTGAACCCATTCATTATCTTCCACATCACATCTCGGCAAGGTGGTACTGTGTGTCGGTAGGTACAGCTGCTTTCTCCCACTTTCTCTTTTTTTCTCACTCTATTTTCTCTATCTTAATGTATCTATAACCTTTCTTTTGCTGTACCATTCTCTATCTCTCTATCTTTCTTATCACATAAACGTACAGCTGTCCTCCCCTCGTCTCTCTCTCTCTCTCTCTCTCTCTCTCTCTCTCTCTCTCTCTCTCTCTCTCTCTCTCAACATCATCATGGTCGCCTGCTCAACATTTTACACCACAACTCATAAAAATATCCACCTGTCCTGACCTCTCGACCCGTCCTCCCAATGCATTATGTCTTGACCTCTGACCTTTCCTCTTGATGCAATTTGACCTCTGATCCCTCGAGTTCTCTCCATATGATAACACTGTCATACCAATGACCTTAATAACAGGATAATTACAGGAGTTAATTACGTAAGTGTGTGTACTAGTTAGGAGACAAGGTTACACTCAGACGCTTACCTTAACGAGAGAGAGAGAGAGAGAGAGAGAGAGAGAGAGAGAGAGAGGAGAGGTCCACATTACCACACACACCCCAAAGAAACAGAGGAATTAATCACACCTGACAGACAATGACTGAAAATAGAGATATAGGAGCCAGGATAGTGCGGGGCATCAAAGGAAAAGTCCATAATACGAAAAAAATCCCACCCAATTTTCTTATATATAAGTTAATAATAAATAAGCCAGGTGTGTGTGTGTGTGTGTGTGTGTGTGTGTGTGTGTGTGTGTGGTGTGTGTGTGTGTATGTGTGTAAGTAGCTATAAAAATTCCATTACACTTTATATAAAATGGGTGTGGCCAATCAGTGTCGCTAGAATTAATTATTATTTGTAGATAGTAGTAGTAGTGTGTGTGTGATGTGGTCACCGCTGTCTCTCATTTCAATTAATTCCTCCTCCTTCTCCTCCAGGTATATAATCGCATACTACCAATTGTTCATCATCCCGAAGTTGCTCATCATCACTGGGGTACCATCACCATCGCCACCATCACTATCACTATCATCACGATCTTCACCATCACTACCACACCATCTTCATCACTATCACCATCTTCACCATCACTACCACCATCTTCATCACTATCACCATCTTCACCATCACCACCACCATAACACTAATAGAATTATCAGCTGTAAAACACTAAGACCAGTAGCAGATGCAGGAGGGGAAGGAGGAGGAGGAGGAGGAGGAAGGGGAAGGGGAAGGGGAAGAGGAGGGAAGAGGAGGAGGAGGAGGAGGAGGAGGAGGAGGAAGAGGAGGGTGGAGGACCAATTACAACAATAATAAAACACAGTAACAGCAGCGGTAGTAAGAACACACGCACGCACGCACGCACGCACGCACGCACGCACGCACGCACGCACGCACGCACGCACACGCACACACACACACACACACACACAGCAGTACAGACATTGCCCCGCGGCGCTCACCAACAATGAGAGAGAGAGAGAGAGAGAGAGAGAGAGAGAGAGAGAGAGAGAGAGAGAGAGAGAGACATGCCCATGCACCTGGGGAAGGAAGAAACAAACACGATTTAAGTTTTACTCCACCTCTCACACACACACCTGCTACTCCAAACACACCTAACACACCCTACTTAACACCCCAACATACTCTACTTAACCACACTTAACACACACACTACAAACTCCTCATCTCACTTAGTAAAAACTTAAGATTTACTTTACGAGGTGACAGATGTATGGTGTTTGTATACGAGAATTCCAATCATGGTCCCAGATGCATTTCACTTATAACTGCACTACACTACACCACAATACACTACACCACACTACACCATACCACACTACACTACACTACACCACACCACACTACACTACACCACACCACAATACACTACACCACACTACACTACACTACACCATACCACACTACACCACACTACACTACAATACACTTTACACTTGAATTACGGTTTCCTCACTTCGTTTACAAGTACACATTAACTTTTGAACATAACCCTGATATAATTTCGGCTAAGTATTTCATTAACTAATTAAATTTACATCTGAAAATACTCAAATTAATTATTCTATGATAATATTCACTCGTTTAATATCTAAAACAACTAATAATTAATCCGCTAAGATTATATAACTACTCTGATCTTCATATTATACCACCTGACGATACCTGTAACGACACATAATTATTAATATTAGGTAATTAGCTACAGGTGTGGGTAGACTACATTACCATAATACTAATAACTATACACTATAACAATTAACTTTAGTTTATAATATTCCTTCAGGTGTCAAAGGTAATTACCATCATTATACGCCTTATCCTCTTTGATTACCTTTTAAAATACCTGTATAGGATCATTTATCACTAATGACTATAATTATCAATTCCCAGGTAAGCACACACACACCTTTTCTCTGAATCATTAACACTATTCAATTATTTACAATCTCAATTAAGGGAGATAGTCTATTAAGGGAGATAGTCAACAAATTTCTAAACCATCCTCATTTATCTGACAACAATCATCTCTATAAGGAGGCACTGACCATTATACCTCATCATCATCATCATACATTTATCTTAAGGCTAGACTGAAGCATCTCCCCAAACTCTAGGTTAAGTATTATCACCAGGGAGTGAATAAAAGGTTGGTAATATTAATATAATTTACCTATGGTTAATACTCTACGTCAACTATTACTACTACTACTACTACGACTATTACTACTACTACTACTACTACTACGACTATTACTACTACCTCATTTTTGAATAGTGTTGACTCTTTGTTGACCTAATCAGCTGACTTACACGTGGTCTGCAGATGGTCGAGATATACGTATGAAATATTCGTCTGTCACCTGGATGTCTTACCTGTAAAGAGGAAACAAATAAATAAATAAATATGAAAACTTATGAATAGATGAATGGAAAATATGGCAGGTAAATTATTATTATTATTATTATTATTATTATTATTATTATTATTATTATTATTATTATTATTATTATTATTATTATTATTTATAAATTATATTATTATATTATTATTATTATTATTATTATTATTATTATTATTACTATTATTATTATTATTATTATTATTATTATTATTATTATTATTATTATTATTATTATTATTATTATTATTATTATTATTATTATTATTATTATTATTATTATTATTATTATTATATGTTCCTGTACATTCCTACAATGATAGTCTTCCACTCCACTACCCCTCTCCTCCCCCTCCACTCTCCTCCCCCTCCACTCTCCTCCCCCTCCACTCTCTTCCACACCCCCCCAACCCCTCCACCTCACCACCTCCACTAGCCAGAGGTCAGCCGGGGACTCACGACGTCTGAAGTGAGTCACTGCTTCCTGCTAACCCAAGGGCAGGGGTGGGGGGGCGGTGGAGCAGGAGGAGCAGGAGGAAGAGTAGGAGGAGGTAGGAGGTAGGAGGAGGAGGAGGAGGAGAGGAGGAGGAGGAGGAGGAGGAGGAGAGGAGGGAGGAGGAGGAGGAGGAGGAGCAAGGGTTATTCAGGAGGGGGAGGGAGCAAGGAACGGTGGAGGAAAGAGAGAGTGGGAGAGGAATGTGTAAGCAGTATTGGGGAAGAGTGGAGCAGGTGGAGGGTCATCCCTTATACCATGGGGAGGGAGGAGGGAGGAGGAGGAGAACAAAGAGAGCTGGAGGAAGAGACTGAGAGAAGGATGGAGGAAGGATTGAGGACAGGGTGAGAGAGAGGGAGGAGGAGGTAAAAGGAGAGAGAGAGAGAGAGAGAGAGAGAGAGAGAGAGAGAGAGAGAGAGTCAGCAGGCAATATACCACCTTCAGCTTAACCTAAACCTAACCAAACCTAACATAAAATCTAACCTCCTCTAATCCTAACCTAACCAAACTTTAATCTAACCACTATCAAACCTAACCTATCCCCAAATTAAACCAAAACTAACGTAACTAAACCAAAATCTAACCGCCAAAAACCTAACCTAAACTAAACCTCTTAAAACCTGTAATAAACCAGTAGTGGTGGAGGAAGGATGATCAATAAAACCCGTGTCACCAATACCTGTAATCAACACACTGGAGGCGATAATGACTCGGGGTATCACCAGCTGTTACTATACTATCGAACCTCTTGCTCGAACACTATGAACCCGAACCCAATCTCACTCGAACACTATGAACCCGAACCCAACCAGCTAGAACACTATGAACCCGAACCCAAACCCTCTCGAACATTGTGAACCCGAACCCGCTACTTGAACCACTGATTGTGATCATTTGGGTGAAGCGCACGAGAAGTCTTATATAAGGCATTACAGTCACCACCACAGCATTGTGTTCAGTCACGATCACAAGTTCCTTTACACGGCTGAGGCTCATAACTACTGGAAAGAGTCTACGAGGTGTTGGCACGAGTCTCGGAACTGACAGAACGAGTCTCCAAACCTAACCTAACCTAACCTAACCTGACCAAACCAAACCTAACCAAACCTAACCTAATCTAACCAAACCAAACCTAATCTAACCAAACCTAACCAAACCAAACCTAATCTAACCAAACCTAATCTAACCTAACCTAATCTAACCAAACCTAACCAAACCTAACCAAACCAAACCTAATCTAACCAAACCTAACCAAACCTAACCAAACCAAACCTAACCAAACCAAACCTAATCTAACCCTCCAAGTACAGCATTATGAAAGCTACCCATCTGGTGAAATAAGCAAGGGAGGGAAATTCCGTTATATCGAGGGTGGTCCGTTAGATGTGAAGCCCTCCATCTAACGGATTATATGGAGTGAGAAGTCCGTTATATAGAGGTTAGGTATTCAGATCTTTGTCTGTCTGTCTGTATGAGGTACTGCAACACACACTCAATGGAGAGATACAAGTTTAGAGGAAGAATTCACATCATGATCTGGTTTCCTTATATAGACACACACACACACACACACACAGACACACACACACACACACACACACACACACACACACACACACACACACACAGGACTGGTTTTGGCTTATGCGGCGTGTCAGTCCGTCTGTCCGTCCGTCCGTCCGTTTGATGGATGGTAACGTTGGGGTGGTTCCGCATCCTACTACTCCTCCTTGTCCTTCCTCTTCTTCCTTCTTCTACTCCCCTTTACTCCTTTTTCTTCTTCTTCCTCCCCCTCCTCCTCCTTCTTCTTCCTTCGACACCGATGACGTGGCGTTCTCTCATTGGCCATTTCAGCAAGTCGACGGTCTATAACCCTCCCATGACTTGTTGAATTAAATATCAAAATTCCATCCACACACACACAGACACACACACACACACACACCATAGCTCCCATCATCACATCATTAAACAGTTACCCCAAGGAGTTAGGTTAGGTCTCAGCCTAATCTAACCAAACCTAACGTAACCTAACCTAATCCAAGCTGATGTAGATAATCAAGATAATTCTAACATGAAATATATGACGTGGGATAATAATCTGATGTTTGTTTTATACTCAATGGAGACAGACAGACAGACAGATAGACAGACAGACAGACAGATAGACAGACAGACAGACAGAGACAGAATCTTACTGAAAATGACGTAACGTATCGCCCTCCAGAGTGACGTGAAAGTGGGAAGGTGTGGGTCAGTAGTGAGGCCAGGTAATTAATGTATATGACCACCTGTAAACCAACATACATACACACACCCACCTCCAGAGAGAGAGAGAGAGAGAGAGAGAGAGAGAGAGAGAGAGAGAGAGAGAGACGGACTATCCTCACGCGCGCATGGACAAGTACCGGGTGTTACTATTTGACTATGAAACACCCCGCCCTAAGCCACAACCGTATTTGATAGCGACTAATAGATGTCTTTACCCGGGACAAATAACTCACCTGGGTGGGATACGGACAAAGACACACTCACTACAGTTGACACGGTAGCACCAACAGATTTGCAAGAGGTTAAACACATAGGTGGCTCTCCTTATTGTCCATGGCTGATGCTGTGTTTACATTAGGGTGCGGAGGAATACTGTTATAGGGAGTACGAGATAAACTAGTGCTGGTGCTGTGTTTACATTAGGGCGCGGAGGAATACTGTTATAGGGAGTACGAGATAAACTAGTGCTGGTGCTGTGTTTACATTAGGGTGCGGAGGAATACTGTTATAGGGAGTACGAGATAAACTAGTGCTGGTGCTGTGTTTACATTAGGGTGCGGAGGAATACTGTTATAGGGAGTACGAGATAAACTAGTGCTGGTGCTGTGTTTACATTAGGGCGCGCAGGAATACTGTTATGGGAGTACGAGATAAACTAGTCCCCTGTTGTACTATGGCCAACATGTATTAATGGCTTTAACAATGGTGTCTGACTGGGTCGTTAAACAGCGATAGTTACACGAGGAAAATAATAAGGGGATGTTATTTAATGTGTCAGTTATATTAATATTTAAAGTACAGGAGCAAAATTTAATAATAATAATAATAAATAACAATAATTGAAAAATAATGAAATAACAATAATTGCAAGGCCTAGCAACCACTTTTAATTTAACTCGGCTAGGACAGACAGACAGACAACCACGCACACAGACAGACAGACAACCACGCACACAGACAGACAGACAGACAGAGAGAGAGACGACAGCGGACATCCTGCCTGTGAAGATGCATAACACTGGCGGCCGTTCAGGATATCCCGGTAAAGTGAAGGCCACACCTATTAACCCATTACCATCACCTGTGTGTGGGAAGACGGTGCACCAGGTAGTAAACGATGGCTTGTGGGAGGAAACTAACCTAACCTAATCTAATCTAACCTGACCTAACCTAACCTAAATAGTATAACATAACATAACCTAAACTGAAATAACCTGACCTGACCTGACCTGACCTCAAACCAATAAAATCCACACACATTCGGATCAACAAACAACCGGACTCTACAGTTCACAACCCGTAAAGTAAACACACGCTGGACCATAATGGTGTGGCGCGTGGAGGGAGGTGTGTGGTGCGTGGAGGAGTGTGGGAGGCGTGGAGGGGTGTGTGTGGAAGGGGTGTGTGAGGCGTGGAGGGTGTTGAGCGTGGAGGTGTGTGGTGGAGGAGTGTGTGAGGCGGGAGGAGTGTGTGAGGCGTGGAGGGTGTGTGTGAGGCGTGGAGGTGTGTGAGGAGGCGTGGAGGAGTGTGTGAGGCGTGGAGGTGTGTGTGAGGCGTGGAGGGTGTGTGAGGCGTGGAGGGGTGTGTGAGGCGTGGAGGTGTGTGAGGCGTGGAGGGTGTGTGAGGCGGGGAGGAGTGGGTGGGAGGCGTGGAGGAGTGTGTGTGAGGCGTGTGGAGGTGTGTGTGGCGCGTGGAGGAGTGTGTGAGGCGTGGAGGTGTGTGAGGCGTGGAGGAGTGTGTGAGGCGTGGAGGGTGTGTGAGGCGTGGAGGAGTGTGTGAGGCGTGGAGGGAGGTGTGGCGCGTGGAGAGTGTGTGAGGCGTGGAGGAGGGTGTGTGAGCGTGGAGGTGTGTGAGGCGTGGATGAGTGTGTGAGGGCGTGGAGGTGTGTGAGGCGTGGAGGTGTGTGAGGCGTGGAGGAGTGTGAGCGTGGAGGTGTGTGAGGCGGAGGAGTGGGTGAGGCGGGAGGGTGGTGAGGCGGGAGGAGTGATGGCGGGCAGAGCTAAACAATACCTATACTTTGAAATTAATTATTTTCAGTGTATGTGTCACTCCCACTGAGGCCTGTCACTCCCACTAGACTCCTGTCACTCCCACTAGGCTCCTGTCACTCCCACTAGACTCCTGTCACTCCCACTAGGCTCCTGTCACTCCAATGAACCCCTGTCACTCCCACTAGACTCCTGTCCTCCCACTAGGCCAGTCATTCCCATTAGACTCCTGTCCTCTCACTAGACTCCTGTCACTCCCACTAGACTCCTGTCACTCACACTAGACTCCTGTCACTCCCACTGTGGCTCTGTCACTCCACAGTAGGCTCTGTCACTGCAGGCAGACTCCTGTCACTCTCACTAGACTCCTGTCACTTCCACTAGACTCCTGTCACTCCCATGACCCCTTTCACTCCCAGTAGACCCCTGTCACTCACTAGACTCCTGTCACTCCCACTGTAGGCTCTGTCACTACGAGCAGACTCCTGTCACTCCCACTAGACTCCTGTCACTCCCACTAGGCTCCTGTCCTCCCAGTAGACCCCTGTCACTCCCAGTAGACCCCTGTCACTCCCAGTAGACCCCTGTCACTCCCAGTAGACCCTGTCCTCCCTAGACTCTGTCCTCCACTAGGCTCCTGTCACTCCTAGTAGACCCCTGTCCTCCCAGTAGACCCCTGTCCTCACTAACTCCTGTCACTCCCACTAGGCTCCTGTCACTCCTAGTAGACCCTGTCACTCCCAGTAGACCCTGTCACTCTCCTAGACTCCTGTCTCCCACTAGGCTCCTGTCACTCCTAGTAGACCCTGTCACTCCCAGTAGACCCCTGTCACTCCCACTAGACTCCTGTCACTCCCACTAGGCTCCTGTCACTCTAGTAGACCCTGTCCTCCCAGTAGACCCTGTCCTCCCACTAGACTCCTGTCCTCCCACTAGGCTCCTGTCCTCCTAGTAGACCCTGTCCTCCCAGTAGGGCCCTGTCACTCCACTAGACTCCTGTCCTCCCACTAGGCTCCTGTCACTCCTAGTAGCCTGTCACTCCCAGTAGACCCCTGTCACTCCCACTAGACTCCTGTCACTCCCACTGGGCTCCTGTCTCCTAGTGACCCTGTCACTCAGTAGACCCTGTCACTCTCACTAGACTCCTGTCACTCACTCCTCCTCCCACTAAGCAGGACAAGACTGAGGTAAGGAAGAGACTTAATGGTGAGAACTACGCAGGCGATGTGCATGAAGGCTGAAGGAGGCTGTGTGTGTGTGTGTGTGTGTGTGTGTGTGTGTGTGTGTGTGTGTGTGTGTGTGTGTGTGTGTTCAAGGTCCCTCACCAACCAAACCCACAAACATGTAAAATTGGTGTTGGACGGAGCACTGTGGCCTTAACTCGCACGTACACAGTCTGCAGGAGAGAGAGAGAGAGAGAGAGAGAGAGAGAGAGAGAGAGAGAAAGTGGTGTTCTCTTAGCTATAGTGAAGGAGTTAGTGGGCCATTCCTCATTCACTTAAAAATAATCTTAAAATTTACACATGTCTTAAGTCACTTTAATACGTATATGATTCGAGTATTCTTAAATATGTTATATCATTTCCTCCACCTAACCTAACCTAACCTAACCTCCATCTAACCTAACCTAACCTTTCTTTATAACCTACCTCCAATAACTACAATATTTTACCTGAACATGTGACTCAGGTGTGATAATAACCCATTGTCTTCTCACCTGTTCAATCCTAAATTAAGAAGTGAACTCAGGTAATGTCAGAATCCACCTGGCTTACGGTATAACGAAGGTCTGGTATTTTCACCTGATAAGTGTGTGTGTGTGTGTGTGTGTGTGTGTGTGTGTGTGTGTGTGTGTGTGTGTGTGTGTGTGTGTGTGTGTGTCCGGAACGGGGGGTGAGGGGAGGGACGATGAGGGGTGTGGTGTGAGGGAGAGGAGGGCCGATGTGAGGAGAGGGGGCTGGAGGGTGAGGAGAGGGCTGGAGTGAGGGAGGGGCTGGAGTGAGGAGAGGGGGGCTGGAGTGAGGGAGAGGGGGGCTGGAGTGAGGAGGGGACTGGAGTGAGGGAGAGGGGGCTGGAGTGAGGGAGAGGGACTGGAGTGAGGGGCGGGGGCTGGAGTGAAAGGGGAAAACAAAACCTAACTTCACTTAATCTGACCTAAACTAACTTGACCTAACCTGACCTAACCTAACTTGACCTAACCTGACCTAACCTAACCTCTCACGGCGTCGAGAGCCTAGGAGACACATTCTTACCCTTAAAATAATCTCATATTCGACCCAGATGGCACAGCTGGTCTTGAGGAGTGAAGAGGAAGGAGGTCTTGAGGTGAGGAGGAGTGGTGAAAGAGGAGGGAGGGAGGGAGGGAGGAGGGAGGGAGGGAGGGAGGGAGGAGGGAGGAAGGGAGGAGGGAGAGGAAGTAGAGTCTCCAGGTGGAACAAAAGCCTGCCTGCCAGCACGATCTCAACCTGAAAAATTCCTCTCACTAAACTTGGCAAGACAACTGAGAGGAACCCCAGTCATCCCCAGTGAGAGGAACCCAGTCATCCCCAGTGTTCCGCAAGCTGTGAGAGGAACCCCAGTCATCCCCAGTGTTCCGCAAGGTGTGAGGAAGACCCAGTCATCCCCAGTGTTCCTGAGGTGTGAGAGGAACCCCAGTCATCCCCAGTGTTCCTGGGTGTGAGAGGAACCAGTCATCCCAGTGTTCCGCAAGCTGTGAGGAACCCCAGTCATCCAGTGTTCCGCAAGGTGTGAGAGGAACCCCAGTCATCCCCAGTGTTCCGCAAGCTGTGAGAGGAACCCCAGTCATTCCCCAGTGTTCAGCAAGCTGTGAGAGGAACCCCAGTCATCCCGTGTTCCGCAAGGTGTAGAGAGGAACCCCAGTCATCCCCGGTGTTCCGCAAGCTGTGAAGGAACCCCAGTCATTCAGTGTTCCTGAAGCTGTGAGAGAGGAAC